>NC_092868.1:13287782-13402516 GCF_032062135.1 Pyxicephalus adspersus
TGAAGGCAAGCATCCGGCTTGGCAGTGAGATGCGACTGAACGAGCGCATATGACTCCAGCCCGCGGTAAACCGGCTCGATATAACGGCGCGAAAGTACGTGCGACCAGCGAGCGCGGATTTCATTGATAAATTAGGCCCATTGGGTCATTGAGCCTGATTTATTAAGGCTCTCCAAGGCTGGAGAGAATACACTTTCATTAGTGAAGCTGGGTGACAGAGCAAACCTGAAATGAATTTATTTAAAGTAATTTGCTATTTGCTTGCAAATGTTTTGAATCCCTTCCAGAGAATTTGTTTCCTTCCAGGTTTGCTGGATCACCCAGCTTCACTGATAAAAATGTATCCTCTTCAGCCTTGGAGAGCTTTAATAAATCAGGCCCTAGGAAGGAGAAGGCAGAAGCAGAGGACACAAAAGTTGTCACCTATGCAGAGGGTACACACAGAGGTGCTGGCTAAAGCATGGAATCTATTGCACTTAGGCCCTGTCTGTAGCATTGCTTTAATATTTGTCTTATGTATATTGCATTGTATTAGTGTTATGTAACTCCCTTTCTGCACCTATGACTATGACCTACAGTTTGTTTTTTTTACACAATTATTGTGTGTTCACTTCTTTGCAGGAGGAATTTTACTATTGAAATAATGTTCATAATAAATTTGATCTCATTCTCAATATTAATCCTAAAACCTTACAGTTCTGAAACGTGAGGGAAAATTACCTTTTAGGCAATTCTTGTGATCCCTTACCATATATACAGATTGTCAGTGACTAAATATTTAATAACTGTAGAAAAACTGTCATTTTTAAATGCAAGATGCCATATTCCAAGAAAATCAGAAGTGTAGAATAGGCATGGCATCCAATCAATGTACAACAAAGTGAAAACTATCCTGTATAGTAGTAGTGTCAAAAGGATTTTCTTGAAATCCAATAGGTGTCTGCCAACCCCAGAAATATGAAATATAAAATGAAAATAAAGCGGGTAGTGGGACATATATTATCCCAGCAGTCCAGTAACAGTCTTGTAGGTAAACAGTTTTGCATGCGTAAACTGTTTACCTACATGACTGCATACAAATGGAAACATGCAGCTACCCCTGAGGAAGCCTATTGGGCGAAACGCATTGGGTACGACGGTTACAAGTATGCAAACTGTTTACCTACATGACTGTTACTGGGCTGCTGGCATAATATATGCCCCGCCAATGGTTCAAATATATTCCACCAATAATGTACACACACTAGATCCAATAGTTTGAACAATGCAGGAAGTGACGGATACCAGAGAAAATGTACAGCAGAACCATCTACGATTACTACACGACCATACACACTATAGATAGCGAAAAATCATCGCCCAAATAGATCCGCCAGGACAGTCATTCATTTCCAGCAACATTGTTTGTTCATCAGCGTCTGTGGCCTGTTGTTGTGCACTTTTTTTGTTACTGATTATTGAATTATGGGTCATTAATCATTCGCTTCCAATGACAATTATTGCACGTGTGTATGTAGCTTTAGTGTGCATGGTGCCTGGGAAGAACTAGCAGAGGACCAGGAGTCCACAGATAATGCAGTACCAAGATTCCAACAGAGACACGTTTTAAATACAGAGCAAGAGGTCATACACAGAAAATCTGTCCACAAGATGAAACACACAAAGGCAAAACACAAGCAGAGTTGGGGTTACTGGTACATTGGTTGGTTGGTACAGGCAGCATAAACTTACAGGGTCAGAAACAGCAAGGTCAGCAACAGTAAATCAGATGAGAAACTCTTGGAGCTGCTGCCTTTTTTTAGTTCTCATTGCTGCTGCAAATGCATTGCTGGACAGAATAAAAAGTGTTTGATACTTCAATGGCACCTAGCACCCAATTGCTGGACAGATAGGCACCTCCTAACAGTAAGCATGAGGATACAGAGGCATATATAAAAAGTCAAGTTAGCCACAGTTTAGTCAGTGAACATGCTACTCTTCATAAAAGATGAAGAAACTAAAAAGATAAAATTAGAAAAATGTTGCTTGGTCTGATGAGCCTCGTTCTCTCCTGTTGCATTTGGATGGTAGGGTCAGAATTTGCCATCAACTACACAAAGTCATGGATCTATCCTTACTCGTGCCAATGATTCGGGATAGTGGTGTTTGCCTGAAGAGGGTTATTTTCTTGGCTCAATTTGGGGCCCTTAGTACCAATTAGGCTTTATTTTAATGCAGAAGCCTACCTTAGCAATGCCGTTGACCATGTCCATCCCTTTATGACCCCATTGTTCCCATCTTCTAAATGGTACATCACAATAACATGCCAAGCTCAAATCATCTCAAACCAATTTCTTGAACATAACAATGGGTTTTATGTACTCATGGCCTCCACAGTCAGCAGATCTTAATCCAATGGAGCACCTTTGGGATGTGTTAGGAGATTTGCATTTTAGATGTGCAAAGAACAAATGCATGATGCTATCATGTGAATATGGACCGCAATCCCTGAGAAATGTTTTCAGAACCTTGTTGATTTACTATACCAGATATAATTACAAGTTTTGAAGTCAAAAGATGATCCAAGCAGGTACTAGCAAGGTGTCCCTAATAAAAGTTTAACAAAATAACAGATTTAATGGATAATCAAGAAGCTTATGCAATGTCTGCCCTCCATGTACTCTGCAGGGCAATCACTGTAGGGATGTATATAAAATAGCATAGGATTTCCCATAGCAGTTACTTAGCAGAGTTATGCTCTCCATTTACTCATATTCTTCCCACTGCCTCCCAACGGGGAGGGGGGCTGAGGATCTCCCACTCATTTTGTGGATAACCCCCACCATCTACCATTGACTCAATGATATTAAAAATAATTGGATTCCTAAAGGGGTTGTTTTTACCAATGTATATTTACTGATGAGAACCAGTCAAATGTAGTTGTTTCCAGTATGGAAGTTTAGGTTTAACAGTGGAGCCCGACAGATATTTCAGGTATATATATGAACTATCCATCACTCCTAACAATTATTACATGTACCTTATTAAAGTCATGGGATAAGCCTATCTTTAAACATACAAGCCCATGCAGCTTTTACGGGGACAGTGATCCATAAAAGGTTCTATGTCTACATTTTCTAAGCTGTGTGACTAAGCAGAGAAATGCAGTGTTTCTATGTTAGCTTTGCTAGAGTTGTATCAACAAAGATGCACTGACCAGGATGGGGATCGTCCTGGAAATCTGCGGATAGAACAGATAAACTAGGTGATTTCATTTTCAATCTTATTCTCTCTTCTGCAGTAAAAATTGTATCAAGGAATATGACTGTAAAGCACTCCTATTCTTTAAATATTTATAAACCAATAATCAAAGACCCTTTATCAGCTTTTTGCTGGGTGCTTATTGTAACTAAAATTGTGTGTTGATTTATCATGGCTGTAGTAAAGGAAGGTAAAAGAACCTTTTAGACAAAAGATAGCAATAGTAAAAAGAAAAAAAGAAATAATAATGGTGAAAGTAGTAGCACATAAGTGGATGGTGGTACACGATCAGCACATCTGAAGGATTATTTCAGCAGTTAAAGATACTGAGAATAACCTTTAGCCGAAAATTTTACACTGATGGATAAAAAAGCCGAAAATACTGTAATAACAATATTTTGCTTTTTATTTTGATACCTGCAGATGTCTCATTTGATTTGTCTTGGTATGTTAGTGGGACCAACAAAGAGTTTTTGTGCAAAGATACCATAGATGATGTATTTTTATTTACCTATCTAGGAAACAATCCATGTTTATTTTGTTTTTGCCATTGTAAGCTTTCTTTTTCTTCTCTTGTTCTCACTTTTGGCATGACGCATTTTTAAATGTGACGAATGGAACAAAGGTGCTGATAAAGAGTAATTATAAAAAAGTTACAGTCACACTGGAATATCTTTTGACATGACCCTTAATAATAATAAATGTACATAATGATAGTGAAGTGGCCATCTATGCCTCCATTGGGAATACACACCTTCATTATTTGTCCTGTAGACAAAAAAAGGGAAAAGGGAACAAAGTTGGCCATTTAGACAGCTGTCACTGGAAAAATTGTCCCTATTGAAAAAAATTTTATTATATTGACTACAGGTAGTCCCGAGGTTACATACGAGATAAGGACTGTAGTTTTGCTCCTAAGTTGGATTTCTTTGTTAGTCAGAACATGTACATTATTTTAATAAATGTAATTAAGACAAATGTTTGTTTCAACATATTATTAGGCAGCATGGTGTCAGTTACTACATAAAATCCTCACTGTTAGTTAATCACAAACAAAGCAAAAAAATATATATATATATATATTATGTAGCCTAGACATTCATTATTCTCCTGGGCGGTTCATTTCTGTCCGGATTTATATGTCTAAAAGCGGTATAATGTTTTTCATGAAATTTTATTTTACAGTATAATTTATTAGTATGAGTATAATAAAGTTTGAAACACAAAATCATGTCAAAATAATAAATTAAATAAATTAAAAAAATAAATAAAAATTATACTCATACTAATAAATTTTACTGTAAAATAAATTTTCATGAAAGATAATGTACTGCTTTTACACAAGTCCACTGTATTGCAATCAATACAGGTATTTTGTATTGAATGCAATACAAATAGATTTGAAATTCCCGGCACTTCCCCAATGCAACGGCCGCACGCGCCAACGTCACCGGGTGACTCATCGGATACAGAGGATGCTGGCTGAAGGTAGCGAGAGGACGAAGATCGTGAAGGAGGAAGCCAGCAGATCAGGTAAGGCTCTATTTACTATTGTATTTCACTGTTTTAGCTATCCTGAGTGTGACTCAGGGTTAGTGCTCAGGAGGTTAACTTCGGGAGCAAACTGCAGAGTTTGTCGTGGTCATTGGTGGTTGCAGAACAGTGTGTCTGCACACTGCTGTTGGGTGTTTATTGCGCTACCATGCCACACACCATGTTCAGAGATTGAGCTTTTTCTGGAGACAAGCTGCTGACATCACTGGAAGCCCTCTCACATTCCATTTCAAAAAATAAGGTACTCACTATCTAGGCAAGAGCAAACTTGCTTCTGAAACAAGCTGTGCATTGATATGCAAAAAGCAAACAAATGCAGAGTGTGTCTTGGTCATTAAAGAGTTACAAGAGGTTGCAGAACAGCTCAGCCCTAAAGATCACCCCCAACCTCAGTTCTGTTTACCAAAAGACTTCTCCTGCAAGTCATGCAAACCGCCCCCCCCCCTCCCCTCCGCCCCATCAAGCCTCCATTTTGCATACGATCGAGCAGGAAAGCCCTGTTTGTAGCTAGGAGTCGTCTGTATGTCTAATGCCTTTAACTCCTTTACTACCTTTGTTCAAAACTTTGGGTATATCTGACTTTTAGTCTTGATTTCCAGTAGTTATAAGGGCAATTAAAGGGAATAAATCTACCTAAGACAGAAAATAAAGAGGTACAAACACTTCACCACTTTATAAAAAGTGTTTTAATCGTCCAGTTTCTTTTTAATATTTCTTTACTCAGTTGGTTCCACATAAAAGGTACATCCTGAGCACAGAGCAAAGTTTTACTGGAGCTGTGTTTGAACCAACTTTCAGTTATGGATGATGACAGGGCACCACCTTTCTAGCTATAAGATTTTTTTATCTACCCTGTGTTTCTCAACTAGGGTTCCACTAGAGATTACTAGTGATTCCTTCAGCAATGAGATAGCCATGACCAATGGCTATCTGTAGGGATGGCATTCTTATGAATGGCTAGCAATGTCATAGGAATTCTTCCTACCAACCACCACACAAATATACTGTAAAGACCTGTTTGTTTTGTGTTTCAAAGGTTGAGAAAGTATCTATCTATCTATCTATCCATCTGTTACTAGTTCATATTTATCCAGTCCTGCTTGTTTTAATAATATACAATATTCCTCTTTCTCAAGCCAAAACAAACACGAACCATCTGAGCACCGAATGCATTTTAATGTCTGTGGACCGGAAGTGACATTTAAATGTATTCAGTGTTCAGATGTTTCATGATAATTTTGGCTAGAGAAAGAGGAATTATTGCCAAAATCTCTTGCCATAGGTTTGTATTAATTAAACAAGCTGTTGCTTTGAAACACTGAATACATTTTTATCAGGTACTTTAACTATTACATCTTTATTATAATCCTAGATCACTGACCAAATCCTTCCCTATACGCATAAATCAGTCACTAAGCAACTGCCTGGTTTGAAGAGCAGCAACGGTTGCATTCCAACTATATACATTGTTTAAACATTGAAAAGGTTATTGGGGCTTGTATGAATCAATTAATTCCAACTATTGTCTAAGCTGGGCTATATGATTCACTGAAATGTTGGATATGAAGTGGAAAAAGTATTAATTAATTTAGTTCTAGTTTAGTATTAACTGAATACTGTTGGTATCTGATAAAATTTTCTCTAACCTTGAACTTGTGTTTTAGGTTGTGGCTGGGTGTGAAATAACAAACATTAAAAAGAACAAAATACCTTGAGTTCTGTTCACCAAAAGACTTCTCCTGCAAGTCATGCAAACCGCCCCATCAAGCCTCCATCCTGCATACAATCGAGCAGGGAAGCCCCTCTTGTAGCTAGGAGTCGCCTGTATGTCGGATGCCCTTAACTCAGGGACTACCTGTGTTCAAAACTTTGGGTATACTTTTGATCTTGATTTCCAGTAGTGATAAGGACAATTGAAGACCGGAGGTTTCCAGTTTAGTATTAAGTGAATACTGTTGGTATCTGATGACATTTTCTCGAACCTGGAACTTGTGTTTTAGGTTGTGACTGGGTGTGAAATAACAAACATTAAAAAGAACAAAATAGCTTGAATTGAACTTTAACAATTTGCAACCAGGCAGGTTTTTTTTTTGTAGTAACCATTCTTACCTGCATGATCTCTCCTTCCATCTGTCAAAATCGCTGAGCTCTGTGTTGGTTTCTGGAATACCCAGCACATTCCGGTTTCCTTTGCATGTTCCAGGGTTCAATGATATCCTGCCGACTTGGATGGGAGTTATGTCTCTCCAATCTGGCCAATCAAGATGGCCAGAGATCGGTACGAGAAATGTCAAGGAACATGGCAGGTGAGCATAAAAGGGGTTTAGTTCCACATTAATGCATTAATGTGTAACCATATGTTTTTTACTAAATATATATCTTTATGATTTACAGTGGAGTTGCATTCAAATATAACTCACTTTTCCACTATAGTGTGGTAGGAATGCAACATAATTCTTGTCTTCAAAAATTGTCAGTAGTTCAATTTACACAATTCTATTTTTAAATTTCCTGGTATATATTAAAATTGTGTCAATATATTAAAATATATTTATTTAGTTCTGAAAAAAATCAAAATATCAGCAATATAGTTGAATCAGCATATTAGGGTATTAAGAGTTATGTTAGACATTGTTTGTCCAAGTTGGATCTCCTAATTGCAAAACTTATGAAGCAATAGGCAGACCACCATCATCTGGATGAAAGCAACTAAAATGGACTAAAAAATACAGGTAGTCCCTGAGTTAAGGACATTGACATATGGACAACTCCTAAATATAAACAGGACTTCCCTGCTCACTCGTGTGCAGGACAGAGGTTTCATGGGGGGGGGGGGGAATGCATGACTTGCAGAAGAAATATTTTGGTAAACACAGCTGAGGTTGTGGGTGATCTTAGGGGGCTGAGCTGTTCTGCAACCTGCAACTCTTTAATGACCAAGACAAACTCTCCAGTTGTTTCTTTTTGCATATCAAAGCACTGCTTGCTCCAGGAGGTAATGAATATCTAGGTTCCATTAGGTTTTTTTTGCTTTGTTTGTGGTCCAGTGATCCTCACAGTGAGGATTTTATACATTAACTGACACCACGCTGCCTAAAAATATGTTGAGACAAACATTTGTCCTAATTGCATTAAATAAAATAATGTATCTGTTCCGACTTACATACAAATTGAACCTAGGAACAAACCTACAGTCCTTATCTCGAATGTAGCCCGGGGGACTACCTGTATGATTAACATTAGGGTTTCCAGGTTAACTTGATGGTTAGGAATTATTGAATAAAGAATATAGATATAGACCTAAAGGGGTTATGGTTTGGGTTGAGTATTTTTTGGATAGTGGACACTTCATAAAAACTTGTCTTCTATTTCCTTATTGTAGATATAGATATCCGACCTTCCTTTATCTGAAAATATTGTCATATGTGTAAAAAAAACAGTTCCCCTAGAACAGATCAATTGCATGGTTAGATTATACCATGTTTTTTCTTTGTGATTAAAAATAAATTTAATCCCTAGATAAGGAAGGGATTCTTCACAGTAAGGTCAGTGAAATTTTGTGGAATAGGCTCCCTCAAAAGTAGTTTCGGCAAGCTCTATATATTGTTTTAGGAAAAAGCTGAATGTTTTTCTAGAAGCATAAAATAAAACTGGGTATTAAAGTTTTAAAGTAAAGACAACAGAGACTATTGTTCCAGGGAACATCCAATTGCCTCACGGGATCAGGAAGGAGTTTTTTTCCCCTGTTGGAGCAAATTGAACCAGGGGTTTTTGCCTTATGTCCATAAGGATTTTTATCTGGGATATGTTTATTTTCCTAGTGGTGGAACTTGATGGACTTATGTCATTTTCATCCCATCTAACTATGTAACTATGTGTTTCGCAGTCTTCCTGCTTGATTTGCTCTGCATATAGAAACCCATTTTCTCCTCTCCATACAAAGTTCTAAATCTGATACACTGCCAGACAAGTGACTTAGCCTCAATATTTCAATATTATTAGTAAAAATGATGTAATAAATCTATAGAAAGTGAAAGGAAATTTTGATTCTCTATTAAAGATGGGCTTAGTGTTAATGTTGATCGTTAGTATGTTTCTTTTATCAGTTTTCATTTTTGAATTTAGATGATTGCTTTACTAAAACCTCATACACATAATAAACATAAATGGATTGCAATAAAACATAGCTGTATTAAACATCCATGTATCTTTAACTTTTGTGTTGCTTTTGAAACTTTTATAAACAACTGTTTCAGTTTGTAAAAGCCAAAAATCAATGAACCAAACATAAATGCTATCAGATTTTCAATTTATATTAAAACATAAGCATGATTGGTTAATAATTAAATTTTCTATACTACTCAGATTTTTTTTTAACCCTAAGAGATGGGATGAGGAAGCGCACATTGATACTTAATGTTATTAGGAAATTAATTTAAGTTACGCAACATATTTTAATGGTGTATTTAATGATTAATTTGCTGTTATGAGATGTTTAAATGATGTGTAAAAGGATTTGGTTATATCAAAGTAAACGTTATTTAATGCTAATGTAATGGTTTATTTATTTTAATTTGATTTTGCAGTTTTATCTCATATACTGCTCAAGGGTGCATATTTAAATTATTTAGAACATTTCATTGCTGGTGAGATTTCAGACAGGAAAAATAAGTTTGTTAGCTAATGTGTGCTGGGGTGTTAGTGTGTACATGAGTAGGACAATGAGGTTCCTAGTCTTTAAAATTCTTTGTTGTAGTTAGCCAACCAAAACTCTGTTTACAATGTCTTCCTTTTAAAGGTCTGTTTTGGATCTAGGATCAGTTGATTTCCCCTGCTGATGGTACTGCATATTGTTATGTTATGTGATGATCCAAGGTGAATTTTGGAGATAGCAAATAATCCATCTTGAGCAGTGTTTTTGAGCCAGGATTCCTCCAGATGTTGCTAGGGGTTCCTTGAGACCCCAATGATCTTTTTGTCTATTTGTAAGAGTGCCATTTTTCGAATGTACTGTGAGTTGTGGTATAGTAATTATAGCAGAGGTTTCCTGAAGATCTGAAATATAAAGCATCTTGGTTAGATATGTTATTCTTTGTGTTCATATGGAATCAGTGGTTTAAATGGCAGTTATCTATGGTATGTGCAAGTAGCTTAAAGGTGTTGTTCAGCGGTGTGTGTTGGAGAAGGAGGATAAATATTTGGGGCATTACTTGAAAAGAGTTTTTAAATAACGAAGTTAATAAAATACTATTTATTTGGCATTTGGATGCATTATTTGGGATGTCAGGTCCAGATAGCTGATCTACGGATTCCCTTCTGGCATGTGCACATTTCAGGGAACCAAAGATCTTTCTAAAAAAAACAAGTGCACCAAAGATGATGGTGGCATCACTGGAAGAAGGGAAAGAACAATTGATGTATAGTGAATTGTAATTCACTGAGCATTTTTCTACAAGGAAAAAATTTTTAGATATACCCAGGCAAAGAAAGACCAAAAGGGTTTTATCTTATATATTTATATTTTTATTGCAGCTTTGTGACGTGTTATAAATATATTATCCATTTAGTTGAGCCGCAGTGTGTACTGATGACCTTTTTAATAATTGATAAGTCTTATTTGTTTATCTTTAAGCATGACAGGGATGGGATGAGGGCTAGGCAAATCAGTTTGATGGCATTTATTGTCATGCTTAAATTAGGTGCTGTCATGGTATTTACAGTAAAGCAAAATTGCACTAATTTGCTTTGTTTTGACATTTATTACTCTTGTACACACCAATGAAGACTGTGCACTGAAAGGTTGTCAGCCCACATTGTGTCTTAGTGTTCATGGAAGGGCATTGCAGACAATCTTGGGCTGATTTATTAAAGTTTTCCAAGGCTGGAGATGATACACTTTCATATGTGAAGCTGGGTGATCCAGCAATCCTAGAATGAATTTTCTAAAATGTATCTGCTATTTGTTAGCAAATGTTTTCAATCCTGGACAAGATCCATTGGAGGTTTGCTGTCCATCCAGCTTCAACCATGAAAGTGTATCTGCTCCAGCCCTGGAGAGCTTTAATACATCATGTCCTCTATCTTTACAGGGAGTTTTCTCAAATCACAATATACATACATACACACATATATATATATATGTACGAGGGGGTGCTGAGAAGTTTCTGGCTTTGCCACCTTCCAGATGAAATAGAAAAATGAGTGTGGGTGCATATGACAGCTTAATATCTTAGTATGTAACTGTGCAAATATCAGGTCTTTGTGATTCTTAAAACTATTTTTTCTTTTAGTGAGAAGCTGTGATGGCAGAGGCTCATGCAAGTTTCATGTTGTTGTAGTTATCATCAAGAAGTTTTTGTTTCTCCAGGGGAAGTCAGCAAAGGACATTCACACTGAGATGTCACAAACACTGGGGGAGAAGTGTCCTTCATACAGCACTGTCAAAACCTGGATATCTCGTTTCAAGACTGGGCATTTTACCATGGAAGATGAACCCTGCAGTGGGCGCCAACCAACCTCAAATGACCCGGCAACCTGAGATGCTGTTTATGAGCTGATCATTGAGGACCGGCGAATATCCGCAAAAAAGATCCAGAAACTTGACATCTCACGGGAGTGTGTTGGGTTTGTTATCACCACTATCCTAGACATGTGCAAGCTTTCAGTGAAGTGGGTGCCGAAATGTTTGAACAGTTATTAGAAGAAGGAACGAGTTGAAGCATCCAAAGCTGTTTGGTCCATTCTAGATTAGTGATTGAGGATGAAACCTGGCTCCACGGCTGAAACCTGGCTCCATGATCCTGAAACCAAGGAACAGTCAAAGGAATGGCGCCACAGCGGGTCCCCGCGGCCGAAGAAGTTCAGAACCCAGAAATCAGAAATTTTCTGGGACAAAGACAGTATTCTGTTGGTGGACTACCTACCTTAGGGCTCTAGTATCACCAGACAGTATTATGCTAATTGAAAGAGGCAATTAAGATGAAACGCTGTAGAAAGTTGACCAAAGGGATCCTTTTTTTGCAGGACAATGCACCTGCTCGCACGTCCAACGTTGTGGCTGCCAAATTGAACAACCTGGGTTTCCAATTGGTCCTCCATCCTCCCTGCTCACTTGACTTGGCCCCTTTGAACTATTATCTGTTCTTGAATTTGAAGAAACACCTAAAGGGACAACATTTTGAGGACATTTCTGACATCAAAGATGCTGCTGAGAGCTGGTTTGCTGCCCAACCAAAGGACTTTTATTTGAATGGTCTAGAAAAGCTGCAACTACGCTGTACCAAGTGCATCAGTCTCAGGGGGGAATACGTTGAATGAATGTGTTATTTTATATCTCTGGCTCTCTTCTTTCTGGGCAAAGCCAGGAACTTCTCAGCACCCCTTCATATATATATATATATATATATATATATATATATATATATATATATGTGTGATTTGTATACATTTTAGGTTTCAGCATTTTAGAAAGCCTGCCTCCAAGAAAGTTAGATTAGATAATCTGCTTTGAACAACATCATGATACCTACAGTCTCCGCAAATATGGCTTGGACTCTGGCTACTAGCTGGATCTTGTGTAGACCATCATTTTAAATGACAGAGGTTAGGAAGGAAGTAATGGCCAAGTATGTAATGCACATGGAAAATCCCTTTGTTCACAACTAAATGAGCCAGAGGAGCAATTCATCCCTTTTTCTCTCTCGCTTTCCTGCTCTGTTCACACAAGGCTATATACCTATAGGTTTAACTAGAGAGACCGATTACACCTTGTATTAACAATTATATTTCTAATAAAATAAAACACCTAAAAAATGTAAACCTAATGGAGTATAAAGCATCAGTATAGTTCCGCAATACTGCTGCAAACTGATGCCTCTAGCTCAGTTTTCACCATGGGTGGAAGCGCGGCTTCCAAGCTTATCGCTCTCAATTTGCTCTGTTTAGCAAAAGGTTCCTTCTGTAAGTCATGCAAACCGCCCCCCCGCCCCAAAGCCTCTGTCCTGCACACGAGCGATCAGGGATGTCCCATTCGTATCTAGTTGTTGTCCGTATGTCGGATATCTTTAACCCAGGGACTACCTGTACAATAATCTTTTAACAGGGTGGCTTTAATACTTTAATTATATGAAAGGTCCAGAGAGGAGGGGCTGTGAGCATCCAAAAAAGTGTCACAATCCTAGATATCCATGCTGAGGGCTCTAAATTTGCCACAATTAGCAGCACTTCTGTGAGTTCATTTATTGCAAATTGCCAACCTCTGTTAGAGGATATGAGGGTTGAATGTAAGAGTTTTTAAGGGTCTTTAATACAGAAAAAATTCTGGTAGCCTGGATGAGTATTATAGGGCCAAAGGTCTAAACTGGTCTTCCAAAACATGTTTGCATGGGACCAACACAGCATTTTTTGATGCTTTGTAAAGGGTCAATAGGAATGGTTCCTTGAGTTGATCTGAAAATTGAAGGATATTATGTGTAGATGACTGAAATAATAATATCTTTGTTACACTACCTCTCCTATCCAACGACCCTAGCTCTGGCACTTCTTTCCAATGACTCTGGAGGGCTGGAGTATGTAAAATGGCCGCATAGATGAAATGCAGGCCAGGCTGTGATTCTCACATTTTTTATTTTATCAAAATAGTTACCTAAAACTCCTCAAAGATCCAACAAAGACAAAGCCTAATTTAAAGCTTTCAATTGTATTTAAGAGTTTGCCTTCCAAGCTTGCGGAAGATATTTTTGTTTTTATGACCTTGTCCGACCTGGATGGAATTTTAATGGCTTGGCCCTTAAAAAAGGAATCTGTTGCCAGTTTTGTTATTAGGAAAGAGCTCATAAAGTCGGTTAACTTTCCAAACACATCTTTACACACAGTAACATGTTTATTATGCATATTATTGTATGCTTATGGGAACTTTAATGCCCATTAACACAGTTTTTCAGTTTATGTATTATGCAATTAGGTGCGCTCAAGAATATACAGTGCATTTCCTATTGTGCAGATAATATAGTAAACTCGCTGCCATCTGGAACTCAAATACCCAGCATGTGGCCCAACCAAAAAACAAAAAATAAACTGATGTATCATACCGTCAGTGAGCCGATGCTATGTTCATCACTCCCACGGCTCTCAAGTGCCCTGAAACATTGATATTTAGGACCTTTTTGCTTTCCTGGTTATTCACAATTGAGTATGGACTTTCTTTCTACTGCTGCCCTGTGCTTGTTGTAGGACATTCTGATTATACAATACAGGTATATTTATTTGATTATAGGAGGACTTTTAACTGGTCATACTCTGTATTGCTATTGTGTGTCTATTGATTTATAATTACAGTGTTTTTGTACTATTTTATTAATAACTCTCAAACAACCAGAAACTACATTTATCCAGAAGCTACTAATCCATGTGGGTTCCTGATAAGAGGGTGTACTGTATATAAATACACAACATCTATGCTTTTGTTCATTTGTCTTTTTTAAATGGATAATATGTCCTTAATAAAAACAATTAATAAAGCAATTGATTTTACTTGAATTCCATTTCTTTAAGTAAAATCAGTGTAATAGGCCGGTACTAGAGGGGTTTTTTTGTTCATTTATATTATCAGTCCAATGAGAAATGATTGTGATATTCGGACACCTTTTTCAAACTACAACTATGGAGCTGGAACCACCCCTATTATCTGTAATAACCAAAATACCTAATAAAGACAAGGGCAATAATTGGACTGCTTCTATGTTTGAATGTTTAGAGGCAGGAACAGATTATTATATATGGGTTGGAAAATAGAGTTAGCTTCTCACTAGAACTAAGATTTAAAACTCCACTCCAAAGAAAGACCCCCCAAAACACCCAATTTTACTTTCAAACCTACCTTTTGCTGGTATAATAATCCATTAGATTATATAATAAAAACATTTATAATGCCAAGGCTAACAAACCTTTGTCAGACAATGATCTTCCATTGGGCTTGTTACTGCTAAAAGACATAATTGACATCCAATGGGTCAGTAAAAAGTGATCAGGACACTGCAAGAAGAACCCTCCTACAATGAAGAACAAAAAAAAATTGGACTTAATCTGTCACACGCCTGCAATTTTAGGTAAGTATTTAGAGCTTTTGGTTAGATGGGTGTAGGAGGAGGATGGGTGTAGTGGGTGGGGATTTGAATATTTATTTTTTATGTTTGAGATAAGCTTTAAAATTGTCAAACATTTTTTCATATGATCACACCATGTAGCTGTTATATTTGTAAGAAGTGATGAGAATATGGTCAAACAGCAGCTACATAATATATTCTTTTTTCATAATAAAAATATACTGTAAATAGAACATCAAAGACAATAAACACTCATTAAGCGCTAGACATAAGGCATTAACTTCTAGCGTGCACAGGCAAGGGTTTTTTTATGCAAGATGTAGTACAAAACTGAGACCATTATCATTATGATCCTGAATATCATAAATTTGTAAGAAAAAATTGGAAGAAAATAACCTTTTGACATAGATGTGTACTTGTTTAGATCAATTTTCTGCACATTAAATGCAAATCACTGGCTGTAACAAGCAATGTATTTTAGTCATTTAAAGTGAACCTGGCATTGTTCACAAGCAATGGAAATGTTTTTGTAAATAATTCTAGATTACTCATTGCAGTGTTTATTGTGCTGTTGATTTTTGTACATATATCAGATATAAAATGCCAAGAGACAATTCTTACAAATGATCAAAGCTTTCAAGAAGCTTGTGAAATGGTTTAAGTGCTTGGTTCCACTGTGTACTGTTTGATATTCTGCAATGCTCCCTAAGGTCTTCCTGTGCAGTATTCTGTGCCACGACCTCTCAGATATATTTGTTTTAATGAGAAATAATTAAAATGAAAGACACTTACAGAGGCAAGTGTTGATCCTGCCTGAGTGGATTTTGAGATGCATGATTATTTTGAAACACAACCACTAGTGGGTTGTCTGCACAAATCAAGACAAAAAAATCTTTGGACTTAGGCGGTTTTGCATTTGTTATAAGCCAAGATTCTTGCAAATAAATAAGTAAAAAAAAGCTGAACTTCAGGATCTTTCTATGCCATCCACATTGTCGCTGACTGTCCCTTACACTTGCCTATATTCGTAGTCACATAATGTTTTATTTAAAAACCTTCTCTGCTCATCTGCTCACAGGAGGTGGGTTGTTTTTTTGGGTGCTCATGTTATTTTTCATTATTTATTGTTATTATTTTTTATTATTATTTATTTTTTTATTATTTGTTTATTATTATTATTATTATTAATAAATATTATTATTTATTATGTGTTATTATTTATTTTTATTTTGTGTTATTATGTTATTGTTTATTTATTATTTTATTTATTATTATTCCTTCCTTTTTACAAGTCCTCTTTAGATCCAGTAGATGGCTGAGAACCATCCCAGGGATATTTTAGTCACTGAATTACTGGTCCCCAATAACGGACTCAGGAAGAAGGGGCACCTCAGGCATGAAACCTTTTGATCCAGAGATGGGTTTTATATTCCTATAATGCTTAGAGAACATACAATAACATACCTTGCTAATACAAAAGTGTTGTCTGTTATGGGTACAGGGGCAAGCAAAGCTCCTCACTAAAAATGTTAAAGGCAGGATTGATTAAAGGCTTGAACCTTAGCAATGAAGAGGCTGCCTTCGGCAATGATGGTATCTGTAAAGTGTGGACTGGCAGGGGTCAAAAACACCAAAAACAGCACTGCACTGCAACATATATCCATCAGCAAAGTGCATTGTGGTGTAATTGTACAGAATGACACCACATCATACCAAAGCATGTAGCATGTGTGTCAGTATTAATAAACTCATTCCAGATTTGCCAAATAAAAAGCTATGGGTTTGATTTGGCAGGAGGTGTGTTAGAACACCAGGGGTTCTTCTCTGCAGAATACTGGCAGAAGACAGACTTTCCTACTCAGGCCGTGGTTGATTACTTGGGAAAATTAAAAAAAAAAGTTTCATGAGTATCTTTTGTTTCGATGCACCTGGATTGTATTTTGCTTATTGAAAGTTTTAGGCCTAAAAGAAATCATGTGCTAAGAAAGTATTCAGGTTACAATAGATAACCCTCTGCCCTCGACTCAAACAAAAATTATATTTATAAAAAATATTTAAAGCTCACTTTTCTCTCATACATTTGGCTTACAGCAAAATACTTTGGGAATAATTGGGCTTACTTTAATAAGAATTGAAGCCCAATTGTAACATTTTTTAATGCAATCTTAGAATGCGGTATGGCTATCATGTAATGGAAATTCCACAGTATTCTTATGGGAGTACTGTTGCAGCTTTTAAAGGCAGTATCTGTTTCTTATATGGTGATATATAGTAAGTGCTAAATGTTTGCTGGTGTGAAAAAAAAAAACCCTTTATACATGGCTCATAGCTAATCTATTGTGTACTTTATTATAGGATAACTATTTTGACTTGAAGTATGATCTTCTCTGATATAGCAATTTGGGGATTGAATGATAGTTTCTGTGTTTGAGGAAGCAGAGAAGACTCTGTGAAACGCATTACCATATGAAACTACAATACCTTATCTAACAACAATCTATAAAATGATTTAAATGCCTAAAAAAAGCTTTTCTTTTAAACCTGTCTTAGATGTCTATATTTATGTATATGTTTGAATTTTGCTATGTGTGGAATAAATAAACTGTGAAATTGTATTCAATGCTATAGTGGTATATTTAATATATTGAGAAAACCCCAACTATAAGGTGCCACATTATTTACACTCATAGCAAGAATATCTGTTACAGTGTGATCAGCTCTAGTCTTGGAACAGGCAAATCTGGGAGTTTTTTTTTAGAGCAGCTAGAAACAGAACACAGTATATATATATATATATATATATATATATATATATATATATACACACACACATATACACACACACACACACACACTATAAAAAATATTCTCCTTAATTTCAATCTTTGAAGGTGTTTCTCTTCCCTTTGTACCCACATCATTTTTTATAAGCAAGAATACCCCTGTTCAAGCTCCAGTTTGCCCCTTGGATCCTTTACAATGCTTTGGACCGCCCCCATGTGCCAGCAGCCAGTCACTAGGGCTGTCATGAAGGAGCCCCACATTACCCCATAATATTATTTTATTTTCAACCCTGGAATTATTGTTTTTAGCTCTTTTTGTCTTTTCATTGGGCATTCTGTAATCCCTTGTATGCATGGTAGACTCAACTCATCTTCTCTGCTGTCACCCTAATCATCCAGCTGAGATATGGAATAGGAAGGCAAGGCATGCGATTTGTAGAATATTTACTTTATTTGCTTGAAACCTATATCCTGCCACCTGTGTTCTACCTGCACTCTGGGGGCAAATGTAAGTGAAAAAGTATTAGCATGGTTACCAGGAGCTAAACATGTCACAAGCTGCCCAGTTTTACTTTAGTATGTCTATGAGATCACACATTTGCCTATGTTTACACCTAGGCTCTAAATATTTCACCTGTTTAAATTTCAGAATGGGTTATGGGTGTATTAATTCTGATAATGTTACAGGATGAATGTCATAGGTGGTAGAACATTAGTATCAGCACAACAGTAACACTGTAGGACATTTATGTCACTTAAGTGCAATGGAAGTACATTAAATATTACTGCTGTCCTTACAACAAAGCAAACAAAAACCCAAGACAAATGAATATTTATAAAGAATTCATAATATCACACTCAGCAGGGATGATTGGACAGGACTGATCCCTTACACATTCAGCAAGTCATCAATCAAAACCATAAATGAATAGGAGTTTAAACAGTGCTTGTAAATGGAAAAATGCATTAGAAAAAAAAAATGTCTGTGAAGCTGTGAGATGTACGAAAATAATCTTGCTGACAAAAGGTAATTCAGTCACAATTACAATATGTACAGGAATGACCAGCAAAACTTCAACTCAACTGGAAATTTTGACTTGAGTTGACTTAGATTTGATTTTGTATATTTTTTAGGTTTCTGGAATGCATCCTTTTGCTGTATGGTGCAATTACAAAACTCCATTTTCTTAGTAATTGCCCCTAGCAATCAATGATTACTCACTCACCCTGTTTCTGTTACTCATCCAGTGGGAAAGGTACAGAATAAGATAGAAATAGTGAAGTAAAAAAGAAAAAGTGCAATTAGCAAGAAAATTTGGAGAAAAAAAAAAAAACAAAGTTAGTTAGAGATGGAGTGGTTCAAGTTCCACTTATCCTGCGGCCAATCAAGATGTCTGAAGATCATCTTCGGGAAAACGAAGAAGGGTGACAGCGCCCTGCAATAGACTGGAGGTTAGGTTAATAGGGGAGTATAGAGTACCTATAGTGTGTTTAGTTCAGCTTTAACTTTTTGAACAGTGAAGCCCCCCTAGCCTGCCCACCCTTGGTGGGGGGGAGGCTCAGCACATATTTGCAGCAAGGTAGTCCACTTACCATTAGCCCTACCAGCCCATTACCCCTTGTTCATGAACCAATGAGGAGACAAAAATATTTTTACAGCTAATAGCTTAAAATTGATTTCTTTATTATATTAAATTGTTGCACAGGGAAATTAAATCCTATAATTTATGTATACCAACCAATAGCATGATTTGTATTCTTTAAAGGAGTATTGTGAACAAAAAAAACAATACTTCACTTTAGGTGCCTGCTTGGATCTTTCTTTACATAATAGTTGAGGCTTTGCAGTAGAGGTTGTTTAAAAAAAAAAAAAAAAAAAAAAAACAGAATTGGGTACATTGGTTGTATTCTCTCCCTGTCAAAACAGAAATGTAAGTTAAGAAGTGAGTTGTGAGTGCTCCAGGGTAAACTAAGGCTACAACTTTAGCTTGGCATGCTCTTCTACAATTGCTCGCCTTTGGAGATTTGCATTTAAGTCATAAAGTTGAATGCAATGTTATTGTTGCTAGCAAGTTTGTTGCTGATCTTTAATGGTACGCAAACTCAATAGTAGAGTGACTGAATTACAAATCACTGTATAATAGGCAGTGCAATCTCAGGAAAAAGTCATTATCATTTCCATAATGAGAAATCTCACATGACCCTACCATCTCACATGACTCATACCAATGATGGGAACAAGTAGTCCTATGCAACTTCTGGCAGCTGGCACCTTACCAGCCACTTGTCCACCTGCACTACAGCTCTGGTTCCCCCCCCCCCCAAAAAAAAGAAAACATACTTTTCAGTTTTGACAGTGAATGGCAATGAGTAGTACTGAATGGCCTATTGCCAACCCTATTCCTTCTCTATAGAGCTACCACAGGTAGATGCTACATGTAGGTCCTCTCCAGAAGCAGCGGTTCAAGCCCGTGAGGAAGCAGTGTCCATACTGCAACCTCACCACCAGTTTTAACATACCTTAATTGTTGCCTATAACTGAAACCCCAAATTTGCTTTTAATAACTGCTTACAAAGTTTGACCCTATTCTTCCCATTGTGGTGGAGCAGCAAAGGTCCTAATATATGATTAGAGGAAATATTCCTCCAATTAGAAGAAAGAATGACAACTTCTGATCACTAAGAAGACATTTCAAGTCTCTGCACTTCAGGTCATACGCACTTTAAAATACAGTTTTCAGTCTCTATACCAGTGTTTCCTCCCGAAGTTGCTAGAGGTTCCTTGAGCAATGAGAAATGTGTGACTCTCGGTTCAGTTTAACTTATATCAGTTATCTTTTTGGCTATCTGTAGGGTGGAATTCTTCCCATTAGCCAACAATGTAAGAGGCTTTCTTCCTAATGACCACCACATTAATTTGCTGTAAGTTCTGAATATAGTAATAATGGTAGGAGTTCCCCATGTTAAAAAGGTAAAAACTGCTTTATACTGTTGCTAGGATTGCAACAAAAAATGTACATACCTACAGACTAAAATATAAATGCAATTTAAAATGGTCTACTTTCAAAATGATCCTAAAAGTCCAACCGGGGAGTACAAGGATCTTTCTTGATAGTTGCCATAAGCATGTGGATTTATCAACATAGAAATGATCACTAGACAAATCATGGATGGTAGAATTAATTTAAAATGTCACTGAAAAGTGAAAATCTGTTTTGCATAAACATGTCCCGAAAAGGGCTTGTATAAAATGATATTTTTCTTTACTCACTTTGAAATTGATATTTCTATGCTCTTCTCTTTTATGTTCTTTCTTTATCCTTGATGTGTAAAATTTTGCACGTGCTCTTTTTTCCATCTCCTGTGTGACCGTTAACTAAGTGAAATCATAACAAATATTTATAATTAAACACAGGTAATTTTTTCCCATTGTCACATAAATATTTTCCTGCTTCCTCTGTACAATTAATTGATTCAGAGTGCCCTCGTGTGCCTCATGATTCCTAAAATTGACCAAGGAAACTATTTCTAGTCATTTTTAACCACTAATAATTCTTTTAAACCTTAATTTTGTAATCTGAAATCTGACTTGTAATACCCAAATCTGCTCAGGTTTCTTGATTGATGTGACCACATTTGATTCAACTTTTTCAGTTCCACTCACCTTAGTTTTTACACTTTTAAACAAATTTTCGTTTGTGTTTGTAAGCTTCAGAACAAATGTTAATCCTGGGTTTAGCCTATAAATCTTTGTCTTTTTATTCAAATTCTTTTTTTAAGCCCTCATGAAACAATAATTCATATTAGTGGTTTCCCATCATGATTTGGTATTTAAAAATACTTTGCAGGTAATTTGTCTCCTGTACAAAGACTAATAGATGTACAGGCAAGAGAAAGTGGATTTTGCTTGTCCTCTGACTTGTTATCCTGAAAAAAAATGTGTACATTAAACTTTTACCTTGTCCTTACTGTTTTTGAAGAAACTTTTTTTAGTCAATGTTCTAGTATGTATTCAAGCTGTGAAATATTGTACAAACCATGCATTAATGATGTGTGTCATGCACACCTCTGTATTCAGTATATATGATTTGTACCAAGCCAAATAGCCCCAGGTAGCTAAAAACTTTTTTGACACTAGTTATGCCATTATTAGAAAGTTTTCACTTGCTTTACTACAATAAAATGATACAGCATTTGGTTGTATCACTGCTGTAGGTTTTGCTCTTCTTTTTGGCTTTCAGCACAATCCAATTCCAAAGGCCTTTTTGTGTACGGAAGGCAATACTTTCTGTCCATAAACAGATTTACCCCCTGTTAGTCTGTGAGCATTGATGGGTCAATATATTTTCTTCTCTAGATGGCATGATTGATTCTGGATCTGTTTTCGAGAAGTGTTTGTGTTCTCTGAATAAAATAGCAGCAGATACCTAGTCTGGATCTCTGCTTCAAGTTTCACAGCTTTAGTTGAGCTAAAAACTATAGGATTGATTTCTCCTGTGTCCTAGGTCCTATTTTATTGAGAAACACATCCCTGATGTTTTATCCACAAACATCCTGTACCATACGTCTCAATTTCCCCTGAGGAAGCCTGAAAGGTGAAACGTGTTGGACCTGATACCAATTACTCTTCTGACTTACCCAATATTTAAACCCCTTTATGAGATCAACAAACCATTGAATGAACCATTTACTTGTAAAACTGTAATTCTTATATTTGTTTTTTCTACTGCAAGAGGAAATGGACAATATACTTTTGGCTAAAAAAAAAAAAAAAAAAAACCTCTTGCTGTTCTATTCTCTTCTTTTCCATACATGTTTATGACTCCATCCAACTAAGCATTTAGGAAAAGAGGTAACCATTACACAAATATTTATCATTATTTACAATTATATCACTGTCGGACTAAAAAGAACTAATGATTGGTTTGGTAACCTACTTCAAGGTGTGGACTTTTCGTGTTTTGTTTTTAATTCCTAAATTGGTGTCCGTAAACTGGGTTGTTCGTTAACAAGACAGCCAGCCATTTCTAACTGACCAAAATTCTGTGCATGCATTTTCAACAAACCACAGCCATGACGACAAGTAGTTATGAAAAATGGCAACATTATTGTTAGGATGTTGGACAAATATAGCAATAACATGTACAAATATAGCAATAAAAATCTGACAGTGGTTCTATCCCCTCTCAAAACCTAGATAAGTATAGTTCTGCACAAAAGTAAATATGATTCCAAATGTTGCAGCTCCAACTTGTCTACCCCTTTACTCTAATATTCTAATAATAATTTTTACGACAAATTAATGTTGGGCAGAAGCTCCTCCTTTAGCACTTACATCTTAGTTTGTGCCGTTTGTCTTTGACTATCCCTAATAAAGAGATCGAGGACAGTTGGCACTCACTATACCTGGGATTCATGCTACATAATATACTATAAGCCAGTGTTTCTCAACTTGGGTTCCTTAGGTTGCTAAGGGTTCCTTAAGCAATGAGCAATTTGAACTGCTCGGATCAGTTACCAGTGACCCTAATGATCTTTTTTGGCTACCTGTAAGGTGACATTCTTTCTTTCGACTACCAAACTAATATACCATGGATATAGTAAATATAGACAGGGGTTTCCTAAGGTCCTGAAAGTTATTTCAATGGTTATCTCATGTTAGAAAGGTTGAGAAAGGCTGCTATAAGCTACAGTATATCCATACCTTAAATCATTGTTAAACCATGGTCAGGAACTTGCTATGCATTACTCATGCCCATGTCTAAAACTATAATACATATTTCGTCCAAGATGGATTGATGATAAAGGGAGTTTCAGTGAGGATAGGATGAAAGGTATAGATCAGCCGTAGGCTCCACCTGTCCCACCTGGTTATGTGTATATATATATATATATATATATATATATATATATATATATACATATACACACATATATACACACATACATACACACACACACACACACACGGCAAAAAATGCAGAGGGGTCCTGGGATAGAAATGGTAGATAGAAATTGTGCAGTAACTATAAAACTATAACTAACTACAAAACAGCACCATAAAACCGGAAATATGACAGAATGTAGGCTGGAAAAGAAAGACTTTTATTGCAGCTGTATAAAATTGATGTATAGATTTGCCCTTTAATAGCTCTGAATTAGTGTAATTGGTAAGATTTAATAACTGCACATTCAATTGTGTAGAGCGTATGCAGTATATTTACTTTTTGGAAAAGCAGACATCATATGACTTTTAACATTTATAGACAGACATTTAGCCTGCCAATAAACTCTTAGTTGATGATGTACCTAAAGCACAAAAGCAATTTCAGTGTTTTCGATCGGAAGGGAGGGATTACAAGTCTTCTTTTCAAACTCTTATCTTGCTCATCATAAAAAAGTGATTTCTCTGCCGTTTCCATTTTGTGATTTTAAATACAGATACCATTCTGCACCTTATTCTTCACTGACAAAGTATATTGTTTTGTTAGAAGTTTGAAAGTTTTATTACTTTGAAAACTGTCAGAATGTAGAAACACTTAAAGAAAATAATCCACTAAAAATAAACAATCAGAGTTTTAGCATAAAAATCAAACTGTGGTAAAAGAAAAGACCTATAACTGGCGGAAGCCAGTACGAAGACAGATAAAGCCACGTGCCTAGTAGAAAAAGGCAGTTTAGGCCATTAGAAATGAAGGGTGCATGTCAGATTTTGCATCTTTGTGCCATGCAAAAGACAAATGTGCCTTCTCATCCAGCAGGAGAAGGATGTCAAGGATTTTGCTGAGTATAGCAGAAAAAAAGTGACAGGTTCTGTGTTTCTCTGGCTGGAATAGGGTGGATGAGAGGTCATGTGTACGTGCAACAAAAAAACTGTACCAATGCCATTCAATAAGCTGGAAAACGAATAAGACACATGCTGTGTGCTGAAAGGAGACAGTTTATTATTACACAGTATTTACATAGCGCCATCATATTAAGCAGCGCTGTACATAGTCATGTCACTAGCTGCCCCCCAAAGGGGCTCACAATCTAATGTCCCTACCATAGTCATTTGCCTTTAACACAGTTTAATGGTGATTTTGGGGGGAAGCCAATAACCTAACTGCATGTTTTTGGAATGTGAAAAGAAACCAGAGTAAACCCATGGGGAGAACCTGAAAACTCCATGCAGATATTGTCCTGGATGAGATTTGAACCAGGGACCCAGCGGGGCAAGGGCCAGAGTGCTTACCGCTGAGCCACCATGCGGTCCTTCAATGTGGACATTAGGAGGAGTATGTGTGATTCCCTACATGTATACCAGGAGGAGAATGGATAGGGCCCTATGTATTTGAAGTGGAGATAGCCAACATAGCCAACAGTGGGCCAAGTGCAGAACTGACTTAGGGCCCCTGGGGGGCTTTCTTTTGGCTAAGGAAAGTCTGGGGCCAATATGCAGCTGTTCACCTCCTTATGTCCATCCCGTTCAAGACCAAATATCACAAAACAAAGAAGTCTGCAACAAGTTGTTCATATATGTGCATACACCTGGCAATGTTGTCACTGAATGTGGATGACACAAATTTCCTTACTTAACTTTTCAGAATAAGTATTGAGATTAAATGGTAGGAGCAGCGTTTTCCTTTTTACGGGTAACATAAAATAAATAAATTCACTGGGTTCATAATTTATTACAAATTCTGTTGGTTAGGGACTTTCAGTTCAGTTGTGGGAACAGTTTTGCCCAGGATCACGCAGCTTTACTGATGAAAGTGTATCCTTCCCAGCCATGGAGAGCTTTATTAAATCAGTCCCAAATGTAGGATACTGGTTTTGGTTCTGGTTTTCTAGAGTTGAAAACTGAAGAGCCTGCACTTTACCGTTGTTAGTGAGTGAACTCCCATGTCATCTTTTCTGTCTCCCTTGTTATCTTTTCCTGCTTCCATTAGGAAAATAGGGAAATCAAATGGCACCCAAAGTACTTTGTAGCCTTATAGCTACAACTATATTGATTTGTGATGTGAAATAAATGTTATGCTATGGATCATAAATTAAATCATAGAGAAATAGACTAAAACTTGAGAATGTTTTTGATTCTTATACATGATTTTTTAAAGATGCCCAATGCATGGAATGTAAAAAATCATTAATAGGCACTCATTGTTGCTTTAAAAAAAAACATGGTCCAAAAAAAAAAAAAAAACCTTTCTTCTCCTGTCATAATGACACATTGAAAAGTTCTCTTATCGTCCTCTGTAATTGGCTAGTTACTTCTCCCAAAAGTCCAAAGCCAGGTGGTCAAAATGCCTCTTCTTACATCTCCAAGTCTGATTAGAATGTATTTTCAGGTAGCTTCTTGGCATGACTTATCTAAATATCAACAGGGTTAAAAAAATGTTTTCCTATATATTGGACCTATCGATTGTTTGCTACATATCTGGAGGAAAGTTGACTATCATAAGGAGGTTGACAACATTTGCAAGGTCCTAAACTTCTTGTTAGGGACCCTACTTCTTTACACTCTATCAACTTGTATATCTCTAAGTACCTGTCATCAATACTCATCCTAAACAAGTGCTTCAACTGACTGACTGTCAACGTTTAGCTGACATATTTGATGTGACAAATACATATAAATTTTTATAAATGATTTAATGACTTCAGAAAAAAGAAAATACAGACATGAAACATGAACTGGCCTATTCTTTAAAATTTGAATACATATGTATAGAATAATTAATATTGATTGTTACAGTAAAATATCGATTGAAGTTCAATCTGAGTAACTCCCATATCCTACATGACTGCTGTCACCAGCTACTTTAAGTAACTAGTGCAAGGGCTGTCTGACGTTATTCTTTCTTCCTGTGCCCAGCAGCATGCAATCAGCACACAGTAAAACCAAACTAAACTTGTTTGTTTGATTTCTGGATATAAAGCCTAACCCTGAGTCATAGCGATCAGTCATTTTACTTTGTAGAGCTGCTTTGGCGAACGGCCGGTAATATGTTGATTCATCATTCAGAGAGATTGACATGAAATGTACAGAGGCAAGTTAGTGAATCTGAGAGCACAAAGTGTTCCTTTAACATCCCCAAACAGTCTTATGACAGGACTTGGCGTCAGACAGCCATGCTTCCTGTTACCAGCCTGTATTTTATATCAGTTTAATCTTCACCTTTTTCTCCTAGACTAAGCTGGCTGTACGGCTTCCTCAACTCCACTAGGAAAATCTCCTACAGTCCTTTTCCCAATGCAGTTATAGCATAATCACATTGTATGAACTCTATGTGGAAACCATTAATCAAAGAGTCCCATGGGTCTATAGAGTATACTGGATGGATAAGGTCTGAAGACTTGGGGCCATTAGGTTCAAGGCAGTTTCTGTCATTCTTGTTTAAGATATTAAAGGATTTGTGTCAATTAAATGTTATGGTTGGTACAATAAATAACTTAAATGTCTCTAAATGTAATAAATACAGTGTATACCGCCACCGCTGTGATTAATCATGGCATACCTGGTAGCATTTTGTGAGGAATTCTGGGTACTGCTTCTAGTTCGTAAAAAATAAATGTTTAGCTGGAAGCCCTGACATTCATAGGGAGATGTAAAAAGTATCTTGAGAGCCACAAATTTTCTGGTCTCCAGTCACAGCCAGGACTGAAGAGAACTCTATTAAGAACTATATGTGTTTTACATGTCTTTATTATATAAACCTATTATAATTGTATGTAATGATTTCTGGTATATAGCAATTAATAATTACTATACTACAATATATAATATAATAGATAATAATTATGCACTGTACAAAAGTCAACCAGACATACACCTAGGGCAAAAAAGTAATACATTATTGCAACACCTATTCTTACAATAACTTAAATGCCAATAAAAACATGCCCACCAGGAAATAAAACTTAATTAAGTATATAAGTGGAACTAAAGCTTGCTATACTCACCTGTTTGTAAAATATGTAACTATCTATAGTATTCAGACATTCTATAGGTCCTGCCTTCTTGGACTGTAAATCATATAAAGGTAGGTTAGCAGTTTGTGTTTATATTGCTCCCCTTGTTTAGCAATTCAATAATACAGTGGTCTCCAACCTTTTGGAGCTTGCGGACCACTAAATCTATAGACTCTGCTTTGCACATGCGCGGGGAGCCGTGTGTCACTTAAAGGGGAAGACATTTCCCCCAGAATAATTTCATGATGCCAGAACCCGCCAACCTGGGTCAGACCTGTGAAGGGAGAGTGGGTGGGACACAACCCGCCCACCACCCTGAGTCTGTAATGCATATGGACATGGTCCGTGGCTCTGGCCAGTGCATGCCTCCAAGCGGCGTCCTTCTCCTTACCCTGCTGGGGGGTGCACCAGCCACAGCCGAGGACCACCGCTGATCTCCGCGCTCTCACGGCCCAGCTGTCAGACAACGAGTGTTGGGGACCCCTGCAATAATGCTCTTGGTTGTAAAGGATTAGTGTCTTTCACTTAACATGAATTCTCATTACAATATTTAACGTTTGACCAAGTCTGTCGATGTAGCTAAAAAGAGGAGTCAGGAAACCTGGTGCAAGCACCGAGGCGTGTATGTGTTACCTAATAGATTAAGAGAGAGACACCCACGCCAGCTCAAACACCAGAGCAAGTCTCAGCATGAAGGAAACACAGGCATGGAACACAGGTAGTGGGGTTACGTGAAAGATAGGACCCGGCGCCCGTGCCTGCAATTAGGAGCAGCGGCGCCGGCACGACCTGCAGTGCTAACAGTTATTTTATAGTTTTAATGCCAAAAAGGAGGAAACTTCTTGAGTGGCATCAACTACTAAGTCTGTCGATGTCTAAATTAAATAGGACATAAAACTGGCCAATGTTTAGGAACAGTGAAGTATGAATAATACAGACTCCATGCGGATTCTATTTAGTTTTTACAAAAATTACATGTACTGAAATAAATATCTATCTGTTTATAACCGATCAATTACATCATGAATTTAAAGAGAGATTTCTTCAATGTCCCCATCTGCTACATAAGCACCGTGGTCTTGATTTATAGATAGAACAGCTATGTTTTGCAAAAACCAACTTACAGTTTTTGTTCAGTAGGCGCATAACTACAGATGCCAAATACAAACTTTCAATTTAGTATTTGTCATGTCAAATACAGTATGTCTAGCTAGCTGTTATTTTTTGATAGCCTCGCACAGATAAATATGTTTTTACTGGGAATGTTATGTAATTATAAACAGACTGCGTAAGCTCCCGTTACACTAATTTGTCAGCTTTCGTTTGCATGTTTATTTAGCTAAGAAAAATATTCACACTACATTAATGTTCTTTTCTACCTTCTACAATATCTGTCCTTTTCCCTGGGGTGACTTGAGAAGATGCCAGATGAAAACTGTGAAATACTAATTACTGCAAAGAGCAATTAAAAACTCATTTGTAAATTGATTATTATCCAACAGAAAGAAGGTGGTCTCAGGAGAAATGGCATTTCTCCCTATTGAGGTCTAGGTTTGCTGGGGGTAGAGTTGTTTGTTTCTTCTAATGATAACATTCTAGCTGAGCATTAGGCAAAGCAGAAAACTTTCAGTTCAGTATTAAATTAATACCTGGTTGCCAGGGATGCAAATCACTAAACATTAAATTAAATTCTCTATCACTGTATTGTAAGCAGCTATTAATGACTTTTGAAAATTCGAGTAGCTCCTAGTATTCAACTCAACAGTAACCCTAAGAGCTATTTTAGACTAATGGTAAGCCACAGTGGGCTCTACCATACTTCCATCCCCTCCAATTACAGTGAATGGAACCATTTTTTGCAGATTTGCCCTATGCCAACACTTACATGGAAATAGGTACCTGCAGTATCGCTAACTTATGGGTACAAAAGGGCAATAATATTCCTCCGGTCAGATAGTCCTATACCTGTTCTTATTAGAGGCACACAGTGCAGTGATAGATTCACAAAGCAAAGGGATGTTAGTGACCTCTTCCCTTCCTTTCTTTTTTCTGTATTGTGTATTACAACAATCACCTGAGTGATTCAAGAGTAGAAGTTCAAGTGCAAAGAAATTGCTCTCTGGATTGTATCATGTGCTGGCAACCAATTTTCCAAGTCTGACAGGACAGATGCATTGCTAGTCCCAGTACGGTGGGGACACGGGCAGACATAGGAAGGTGCATAAGGGCCTCGAACCCTCCACAGCCGTTGTGTTGTGTCTCAGCAGAGCTCACTGTGTTAAGCAGACCAAAAGCTCTGTGGAAAAAACTGTGCTATCAGGGAGTTGAAAGGGCAGGAGTTACTCAAAGTCAGTTTTGCAAAGTGTACCACTGTTGGCTACATCTGCCAACCTGGAAAAAAAAAAAAAAAAAGAGAGAAGGACAGCTCTTTGTGGCAAATTTTTTTATATTTATCATATTTGACATCCTAGTTTCATAATAGCCCAACCGAGTTGTATTTCCAAACAGAAAGTGTCACAGGTAATCAAAAAGCATGAACTCTTATCTGAAAATAACATCAAGATACAGAGTTGTCTCTGTGCCCAACGCGTTTCACCATTTTGGATACTGCAGGGGATAGTAAACATAACTAATAAACATAACTAGTAAACGTAACTAGTAAACAACTAAACATACATTGTGAGAGCTTTACAGTTAGAATAATGTGTCTAGATTGATGACAAAAAAAAAAACATTAAATTTGAAGAAGATAATCCTCCTAAACTTTTAAGACATATATACACATAGTATAAGATATTGTATAGATACATGTACGATAATAATTGAAAACACACTATGGTGTACCAGAAGAATAAATTATCTAAATACAATAAGTTGTTGTAGGTAAAGATTTGAATCATTTGCTAAAAAATGCAAACTGGATTAACAACTTCAGGGGTATGTGTGATATATTGTAGAGTTAGTATGTATGCTGGAAGAGAAGAAAAAAAAGGGGGGTGGTATATAAGTTGCCAAAAAAAGTCATTCTTCTCTATTATTTTTTTCCATATTAATACAACCAGGCTGTGATTGTGTACACACTAGACTTGATTTAGTAAAGCTTTCCTTGACTGGAGAAGATAGACTATCATGGAGAACATGGGTGATCCCGCAAACCTGGATTCGGTACATATTTTCAATCCTGGATATCCATTCCAGGTTTTCTGAAGCACCCAGGTTCACTCATGATAGTCTATCTTTTGCAGTCTTGGAGAGCTTTAATTAATCAGGAACTTTATAGTATTATATATCAGTTTTAGGGACTGTTATTTCGCTGGTAATTACACCTCCATACAATGCTGCTCATTGTGTTGTTTATTTATTGGTTCAAAATTTTCTGGTGCATCCAGACCAAGTACATGCATTTTCTTCTAGATTATAACTGCTCTGGACATTAATTTTGTTAATGTAACTCTAACATGTTTCTTCTGACTATGCAGTGTCCATTGCATGTATTTGGCCCCACATAGTATTATCAAGCAATCTAATTTCTGTTTTGGGTATCCTGCACATATGTGCTCAAAACTTTTTTTAAAAAAAAAATCGAAAATTCCAAATTTATGGCACAATATACTGCACTTAATAAATAAAATGATGAAAAAATAGAATTCTTCCCAAACTTTATAAAATTAGATTACCAATGTTGTACAAAGAGTATCACCAGGCAGAGGAATATGTTCTCGCCAGACCATATAGATTGTAGTGAAATCAACCAGTCATGCACAAAGAATAAATTCCTAGGTAGAACTAAAACCTTACTATACTCATCTGTCCAGGTTCCATCTCAGGGCACCACCATTTTTTTCCTTCTTCTCTTTCTCCTTGACCTCTTTTTGGCTGATCATTGGCCATCTTGATTGGCCAGGACTGGATGACGTAACTCCCGTACAGGTGTATGGAAGTTAATTCAGTCCCAGCAAGCACAGGGTAAGCTGTGATTGCTGGGTATCCTAGAAATCAATGTTGAGCTGTGCATGTTCCATGGAGAGATCAGGCAGGTAAAAATGATTATTGCTAAAGGGACATCACCTGTCCCTTTCTGCAATAATGCCCTACCTGATAGAACATTTGTAAGTTCCCTGTAGGCCCTTTACTGATCTGCCCCAAGTCCCACCCCCGTGAGTGCCCTTTGTGGCTGAGGAGGGTACAGGGCCCTTGTGCTGCTGCACACATTGCACCTCCCTATGACTGCCCATGTTCAAATTCTAACACACTGCATGTCAGCAGTTCAGCTATAATGTTGGTGTTCTAGAAGCCACTGTAGGCAAAGTACCATACAAGAATCCCCAGAATCTATCAAGACCAGAAATAAACAAAGCAAGAGTAAAAGCCAGCAAAAATGCCTAGAAATTGTCAGTGGTGAGAACTTGAAAGGATTGTACCTTTATAGAGTTTTGTCCTTTATGACCCTATAGAAACTTACAAGTGTAGAGTAGAGTTCAATACTGGTTTATGGTTTTTGCAGAATTCCAGTAAGACTGGAAGAACTGACCTATGGCAGATTAACCAACCCCTACTGCTAACATTTGGGTCTTGATGGTCTAATTTGGCATTTATTTATACAGCCATTGCATTGGTATCCCAAGACAAACACTACTGAAATTCCATTTTAGACATCTCTGTTAGTATCAGCCTAATAAACTCACTGAATACTATTAGCTAACATGATATCCAATTCTGTCTGCAAAAAGTATTCTTTTTTGCAGAGGATTCTCTATTTGCCTAAATAATGAAGCACTTTATGAACTCCAAGGGACCTATTGATGGAACCTGAATTATGCCCTCTTGAGCCTACAGAGAACTCAATTAATTCTTCTTGTGAACTGAACAACTTGATTAATGATCAAACTTAAAGTTTTCTACATTACTTTTGGATGAATCAGTCAGCTTTTTAAAAGCATTGCCACAATTTGCCTGTTAGGATTTAAAAGGGAGAAGACAAATTTGCACTCTTCGCTTACACCAGCTTTTGTTTGCTTGTACACTAGGTTAAAGGCAAACTCAAGTTTTGTCATTTCTAAACAAGGTTTCCAAGTTTGCTGGATCACCCAGCTTCACTGATGAAATTGTATCTTCTCCAGCCTTGGAGAACTTTAATAAATCAGGCACATTGAGTCTAATTTACTCCATAAAAGAAGATTAAGAAGAGTATGGATACATTGCAGACATACAATAAATATTCAAATGTTCACAACCATGCGTAAATATTCACCCACATGGATGTTTGCCAGTTGTGACCCAAGAGGCTATCTACCTATCTACTCATTAAAGTTTAATGGTGCCCATTGTTCCTCTAAGTACATTAACAAATAGATACACCAAACATTACCTAAATGGGATGGAGTGCAGAAAATTAGAGTTGTAAAAATAAGTCAAAATCTTATCCTATTACACTTATAACCTTTATTAGCAATATTTTGTCTCCAATATCACCATGCTTCAAAGCTCATTCTTATAACACTATATACTCCTATTCATTATTATATCAAACAATCCTATTTTGATTTATTTTTATAAATTGATCATTTTCTGAACCCCATTTGATTGTGTTTGGTTCAGCATGTATGGTGTCATTCTACCCCCGAAGAAGCTGTTGGGCGAAACAAGTTGGGATGCCACTATTGTTTTAAATTGTACTATAGACCTGTTATGTATTGAGATTGGTCCTTCTTTTCATTATTCACTAACCCGTCTCGGACTACTATACTGTTTCATTGTATTGAAACGAAGCTTCACCTATGTTATTTATCTTTTGACACCTCAACAATTTATACCTTTTAAAATTGCCCAAAAAAATCTTGGTCTCCATAGTTTCCTTTCCGTCATTTATTTAATTAAATCTTCTGCAATAAAACATACTTACCCACCTGTTGCCTACCATTTTTTTTAAATGAGAAGCTCAACATATGATGCAAACATATGTTAGGTATTCATATGGACATGAAACATAATGTTACATTATTCTGGCCTGGCCAATTAAAGGGACTGAAGATGGGGAACTCAAAAGAGAATCAGGGAAAGAAGACGGCACCCATAACATAATGGGGACAGGTGAGCATATTTAAAAGATTGCAAACAGGCAAGTACATTGCCTGTACCTTCTGCAAGAAGGAAATTGACTGGTCACAATTTTTATTATTATGGTTTGGTCCTGCCTAAAACCTCTGAAACTTGCAGTAAGTTTTTAATTTAATACATGATGTTTTTTCAACACTGCCTTTCAAAACCTCTCCCATTGTACACCATCAAGGCACACACCTGGCTATAGTCCATACACTTCATTTAACAAATTTCTTTGTTAAAAACAACTAGTATTATTTGTGCCTTATTTAAATATAAAATGTTCTCCTTTTAGTACTGAAATTGCTGTCTAAAAGGTAAATATGGTGTTGTAACTGGTTTTGTGTAAGACATCAGTAAAAATGCATTCAGGAAAAACTATGTAGACCTTCCCTATGATGTTGGAATGTTGATGTAAATGGCAAGTTCCTACAAAGTTTAACCCTTTTTCCCAAACTCTTGTAAAAAAAAAGTCTCTATACAAATTGTGCACTAGGGCAATATGGGGGAGCCCACCTTGCAAACACAATTTTGGCGTTGGTGTTCATGTTTAGTAGAACTAAATGTGTAATGTTTGAGAAGATTTCATGAATTGGTTCAAACTTAAACAGCAAAACTAGTCAGGACAAAGGCATTGGTGCATAGAATCATTGGAAATTCCCATAGTATTGACCTGTGCTCCATTACCTGTCCTATTGTTATGATGAATTGCTGGCACACACCTATTTACTGTTCATACCGTTGCATAAAAATAGAATTGTGGGAGAGCCAAACTGTGCTGGCTCTAGGTCATCAGTCCACAAGTGGAAAACACCATTCAAAGAGAATGACTCTATTGCCAGATCATTTATTTTACCAAACGCTTTACATATTGGGCCTGATTAATAAAGCTCCCCAAGGCTGACAAGGATACACTTTCATCAGAGAGCCTGAGTGATACAGCAAACCTGAAATGGATTTCCTAAAAGTCATTTGCTATTAGTTACAAATGTTCTCAATCCTGGACTAGATCCAATCTGGGTTTGTTGGACCACCCAGCTTCACTGATAAAAGTGTATTCTATCTAGCCTTGGAGAACTTATAAATCAGGCCCATTGTGTACATGGTATGTACTTTACATTATTTATGTGTAATGTGCTTGTGTAGCCTTGAGACTGCGGCTTGGCACCACCATCGTTCAATGTGATGCCAGCAGCCCCAGCAGCCTCTGAGCTGTCACTCAAGTTGTTCTTTATAATATTTCCCTTTGCTACTTTTCCAGAATCTACTTCAATAGATTTTTAGCATTATAGGGAAAGTGTGGAGAAATAATTAGACAGTCCCAAAAATGGGGAAAGAGCCTATGCTAAGTATTGGATTCCACTGGAGTACCCAAAATTCCCAGCAAGTTCACGGTCACATAACAAGAAAATTAACACACACAAAAAAAAGGAAAAGCAAAAATTTTAAAAATTTCCAATGTTTTACCTTTATTTATTTTATGTTGGAGACGGGGGTCTTTTTAAGAGTTTATATCAAACTGGATAAGGGCATATATATATATATATATATATATATATATATAGAGAGAGAGAGAGAGAGAGAGGTTAAGCTCAGGATCGCCTTTACTGGGGTCAAAGGACACTTGTCTGATTCATCCAATTCAGATCACACAGTGAGGTAAAGGTGACTTGTAGCCAGGTTTATTTAAAGGTTGCAGATAACATAACAAAAATAGCAAAAAAAAAACCTCGCCTGTCCAGCACTTACTATACATCCGCTGTTCTTGTCTATCAGCTGGAGGGCTTCTCCCTGTCAGCTCCAAGCAAAGCTTTCAGCAACCTTGTACTCAGGTCTGCGTTCATTCACACAGTCCAAGTTCCTGTGTCCCCAGGCAGACAGAGACAGACTGAGTTCCTGGCTCTATTATATCCCCACCCTCAGTGCTGCTTCATTAATTACCTCGCAGGTGAGTTTTCCACCTGCTCCTTCACATAGGAGAGGAATCTTGGGCAAATATACCTCCCTTCTACCACCAATCCTGCATTGGTGTCACACTGCCCCTGATTCATCAAGCAAAATCGGATTATCGGTCGCGCATTCGTATTAGCGATCCGGAATCGCGCGCGATCGCGCTATTCAACAACCGGAAAAGCTCGCGCACGGAGCCGCGCTTATCCGACAGCTTTTTACTGGCGATCATGCATTAAAAGCGATCGCGGGTCGCGCGTATTATCGCGCTTCCAGCGATCGCGGATTTCAATGATGAATCAGGGGCAATATGTATATAAAAGGAATATATATTGTATAATATTGTATTGCAGTGTACAATATGTATCATTAAGTTTAAAGCTTCACTCTATAACTTTAAATGAGTAACTTGATTTTTGGATTTTGAGCTAAACAATGCACTGACTAATGGAGGTAATGGACATTTGACAAGTACATGAGTATTTTTGCTAAAATGTCCTTTCATTAAAGTAGCTTATATTTCACCTATTCCAGAAACTGACAATTTAATTAATCACTGTCAATATCACAGTGGGATAAGTATGCAAATGTACCTTATTACAACTTTTACTTCACTCACAAAGAGATTAATGTATCTGCAAGGAGGTAACTGTTAAGTTAGTGTTAAGAATATTTATTATATAGGAGTATTTCTGACCTCTATCTGCTGCGGATGTGTTGGATTTCCATTAGAACAACAAAGTTCAATGAAAGTAATCAATGTTTTCTCTTTGTATAAATAGATAGTTGTGTATCACTGGGACGATTACACCTGAGAGGATTAAAGGGACCCTGCTATGCACTTAGTAACAAATATAAAACATACAAACAGTCTACTAATATAAGTCGCCTTATTCTAATTTAAAGTACCCCTAATATTTGACTTATTTTTTAGTGAAAGTTCCAATAATCCTTTGACACTGTCTTGGCTTTCCTTTTCTTTCCTTCTTTGTTTTTCATCCTTAGATCACCCATTGTAACACTGTGCAGACACAAGAACAGGGGATGTGTCGACCTCCAAATATAAAAATCTGAGTACTGATCTCACTGTACATGTGTAAGATCTAGCACTTAGATTCCAGGAATGCCCCTTGATGACACATTCCTGATCCCAGCATACACAGAATGAGCAGCCCACAGCCTTTTGGGATATGGGACATTGTATCCCAAAAGGCTGAGGGTTTCCCCTTTACCACCGTGGCTGTATAGACAGAAGAGAAGAGGACATCTCAAAAAAAGTAAAAAAAAATAATAAAAAAACTCATTGGGTCTGATTTATTAACAGAACGCGCGTACGCTCGCTGTGCTAGAATACGTGACGCTCAACACGGCATTATACTGCGAGCCTGGGGCCGAGTGCTAGTGTACTTACCTGCCAGCTTCCAGCATTGATAAATGAGCAGTGGGGTCGAGAATTCACCAATTAAGGCGATTTTTTACAGCTACGTAATTCAGGAGGATCTGTTAAGCTCTGTCAATGGTGATATCATAGCAATCAATTAGTGCACACCTGCTCCCTGTTCTGTGCGCATCTATAGTCCATTACAGGTCAGTTTGAATCTTTAGTGCTGATCTTTTTTTTTGGTAAGTGCTACATTTTTATGTTACATTATACTAACCCATTATATTATTCACAACTGCTTCACTTATACTTTGATTTGTTGCAGTTGTTGTTTTGATACTTTTTTTTTGGTTGCAACACTGCCATCTAATTTATATCAAGCTGTATATATAATAATTAGCACTTTATAATATGTTATCACACAATAGTATGAATGTAAAAAAAATATCACCCAGCATTTTGAGTCTGATTTAAATTTAATTCTTTTTATCCACAAATAATTATTACAAATGTATGCATGGTTTCCACTACAAAATGTTATTTGACCCCCCCCCCCTCGTTGCCTTTGTCCCATTCTCAAAGTCATAATGTCATTTGAACATATCATGTACATATTCCTTTTATGAATAAATTGTCATGGTTTTTATTTCTTTAATTTGTTTTTTTAATAGTCTGACATTTGCTGAATGAGCTGATTTGTTGCCACTATTTTACAGAACTCATCTGTTCATTTGTAGTTGTGTTATAGGTTTGTTGTCATTGTGCTGTGCTGCCTGATCTTAGCATAAAATACACAAAAATCAGCCTAAACAAGAATACATAAATAAATGAAAAATACTGAAAATGCGATAATTCGGTATACTGTATAATAATATATTTTTCTAAAACACCTCCCTAGTGTCCAACAGTCCAACGTCACATACCTGAAGACAAAACCACATAAATATATTTTGTATTATTTTGTATTGGATTGGATATAGGACTTTGTATTGAATCCAATACAAAATATTTGAATTTCCCGCTACGACCCCCATCGACCGGCGCACGCACGGACATCATCAGGAATCGCCGAAGGACGCGTACGCGAACGCCGGGTATTCTAATTCTTTCCAAACTTCCATGCAAAAAGTGTTAAATTTTTTGCATGGAAATTTATTTTGGATTGTAGGCTATAATTCACCGAATAATTACTCAATAATTACTTATAATTCACCTAATTTCCGCACAACTCACCGCAAGATGTCCAAAATTTTATAAATTTAATAATAAATTTTTTTTTATAAAACATAAAAAAAAAAATCTTTAAAAAAAAAATCTTTTAAAAAAAGTTTAAAAAAAAGTGTATGATGTAATGTAACTGTACAGTAGCTTATATAATATATATATAATACAATTATATATATATTATATAAGGATTTCTTTGTATTTGGACTCAATACAGCTTTTTTGTATTGAGTTCAATGCAAAAGATTTTGAATTTCCCGCCTCGCCTCCCGGGAAACCCCAGTGATCGTCACTGCACTCGCCGGATGAAGAAAGAAGACAGAAGACGTGTCCGGAGGAGCTGCTGGGAGAAGGTGAGTATTTTTTTTTTTTCGATCGGCGCTGGAACAGAACGGATCATCGCAGCGGGGACCAGGTAAGTGATTGGGATTTTCACAGTGAGAAAAGTTCGGGTTTATCGATTTTTGCAAAATCGATAAACCCGAACCAAGGTCGGGTTTACCCGTCGGGTGGTTAAATACTAGATTGTATGCATTATTTAGGTGTTTACACAATTCAAATAGTTCTAGATTATCAAACCAGGGACAAATACTCTTTGTTGCAAACATATTTTCTTTCTTTTGCAGCCTTTCAGGGTGTTTATGCAGGTTTGAATGCCATTTTAGACTTTGGCCATTTTATAATGCCATTTTCTATATTGACTTACTCACCTCAGCCTAGTATTGGAAGCACATAAAGGTGGATTCCTCCTTTAATCAGAGGCAATATTATCCATAGTGTTGGTTTGAGCCAAGCCCATGACATCAGAAACCATAGGAAGAAATAGGCAATCTTCAAATTGAAGCATATTAAGCAAAATGTAAAAAAAAACCTATTTGCTTATTTCTTCCTATAATTTCTCTTTCATATGTACATGTACGAACAACTAAGACAATTGTGCTGTTTTTAGCCTTTCAACAATTCATAGAAAGGAACTGCATAATAACAATCACAATTGACTTGTTAAATTGTAGGTCTGTGGAGATTACATAAAAACAAAACAAAAATTACAAATAACAACTGAAACATTTTTCAAACCATTTTATACAAAATAAACACATTTTCGAAATGGTCACATTAAAATATAGAGACCACACAGACACCACCAAATTTACATGACGAAGTAAAAAAAAAAAAAAAAAACACAAAACACATGTAAACACACACTTCCAGATAAAGCCAAAATAGTTTAAAAATGTCCCAAGAAATGTTGCATTCAAAAAATACTTACCAAACCAATATGCAATGTAAACCTATAAAGGGTGGAAAATTGTATTAGCAATTATTTATGCAGAACAAACATTTAAAGGTGGTAATAGAGACATAATATTGCAATGAACCAACATGGCTATAAACACAATACCACAGAATTACCATTGACTTCTTAATTGCAAATTGGACATTGAAACATTCAAGGTTTAAAAAACAAAAGCAGCTATTGTGATAAATGGTAAGCAAAGTATGAAATGTAGGAACATAGATTAGGATAACGCACCAAACAACTTCCCCCCCAAAAAAAACAGACAAAGGAAAAAGCAAGTCAGACAACACAATTATATATGCTCATCTTTATGCGCACAGCTGCTACCAATTCATCTGTAATTGGGACATGTGCAGTCCGTGAAACTTAGCTGTTTGTTTTTTTACAGTTGGACATTCCATAATCATTTATTGATATGATTCTTTACATTTGTACACCAGTGAACAGCTATCCAATAAAATATAAATTAAAACAAAGTAGAGGAGGAGGCTTTAATGGTAAAGTCATTTATTAAATGTGTGTGTTGAGTGTAACTTTTAAACTTTTTTATTATTTTTTATATTATATTATTTTATTATATATATATATATATATATATATATATATATATATAAGCAAAGAAGATATGGTGGATGATCTAGTACGCTGGCAAAAGTGAGGTCTCGTCTACCCGAATTCGCAAGGATTTAACACCAGGCGGATCCTGAGGTCAGGCATCCTAAGGGTTTAGGTATGCGCCTATGTAAACAGCTGAAATCAGTTAACTCTTTCCGTACCTGAAAATATTAGGTCATTTAAAAATATGCTTATTTGTTAGCTAATATATATGTTTTAAACATTTGAACACATCATACATTTTTATTGACTTTTAAGGCAAGCTCGCCAGTGTCAAGCTGCTGGAGATGCGCGGCTCGAAGCGTACGATCATTTCAGTTAATAAATGCGTGTGAGTGAGCTTCAGATTTAGTTTGATGAATTAGGCCCATTGTTTTAATAACTAAAAAGGGATAGCCACCCTCATATGTTGAATATGTGATGATAGGTCCACTTTATTTCTCTTTTGGAAACGTTGAACTTTTTTGACCAATGCCAAACTCATGTTTAATGTTTTAGATACTCCAGAAATGTTATATATTGCAATCCTTTGTGTTATCGACAAAAAAGACATACCTTGCCAACCAGTCCTTTAATTATATCACTTTCAAATAGATTAAATAAAACAGGAACTAGTGTAGAACCCTGGGTCTGGTCTTTGTTCTACATTAACCCCATTTCCCACCACATTCCGGTATCTATTCTATTATCAACTGCATTTTCACAGATCCACCCAAAGTCCAAGCTTCATACAATATCTGTTTGGGATCATTATATGAAACCATAAAATGTGTTGCTGGAATTAAAAAGGTTCACATCATCACCCTTGTCCAAAATATTTATATATATAATCAAAATGCAAAATATTTTGCCCTCAGTAAGGCCATGAGGTTTTAGGTCCCAGAAATTGTGTGTTTTAAATAATCACTGGTCCTTCTGTTTCAGAAAAATACTGTTAATGTTAATGTTTTTTTAATACCCTTCTTGTGGATAAGTAGAATATTAGCTGTCCTCCAGACATTAGGAATACTTCCTGTTAGAAGAGACTAATTAAAAAGAGCAGTTAATATACCAACAATTATATTTCAAAGTTCTCTTAGACAAGTGGATTTGATACCATCAGTACCGATTGTTTAATTAGGTTTTATACAAGCCCTTGCATCTGCTATCTCTGCCTCTAGAAACCCACAAAATGAACCTTCACTGCTAGAATCAATGTGTTTCTCCAACATGATTTGTTTCAAGTAATTTACATCAAATAAAACGGAACAAAATTAATTGTTTTTAAATAGTACTTGGTTAAATTGCTACATTCTACAAACAATGGTATGCAGTCTTTCACTTTCGTTAGATGGAACTGTTTATGCAGCAATAAGACTCCACATTTTAAGCAAAATAAATAAATAAATAAATAAAAAATACATTAAGGATTCTATTGATAAAACAGGAAATCTGACATTCTTTCAAAAATTCCCTGGTGGAGAATATTGCAGGTCCATGTGTTTCAGATAGAGTCCTAAATGTATTTCTGTGCATTGAATTGAGTCAAGGAAATGGATATCAAACAAAATTTGTTCCCACCCATAAAATGGTGACAAAGGATGATACACAATATTGTTCACAGGCACAGCTTAAAAATACTTACAGCTCACATTCAGTCATATCACATTTCCAGGTAACAATTATTTTAATTTTTTTGAAGTTTTAGGTCCTTTAGTTTTTTGCTATCACAAAAATTTCTTATAAACCCACCTTATGTGATTGTGTTGTACAATTACAAAATCTCTTTTTTGGATACATTAGGGGTCTACTAGTAACGCTAGTAACGCTTCCAGATTCATTGCACAACATCCCTCTTCCATGACTGCAACATCCTAACTGAATGCAGCCCTTCGGTCCCTACCTCCACAAAGGACAAGGAGAAGGAAAGCCTGGAAACCATATCACACTATTGCTGCTTGCATTACACTTCCTCTGTGTATTGCCGCTTGGATCTACAAGTCTTGATTTGGCAGAAGTAATATTAACAAACTCCCAGCTGATATATTGGCCAGAGGTTTATATGCTGCTGTTTCCTCTGCAAAGTATACAGCAGTGACAGCAAAAAGATTATATTTCTTGTATAAACAATCTTTTGAACCCATTTCCAAAAATTTTGGACATTTTGGATTTTTATTACCCAAGTTATTATTACCCCTAGGCATCCTAAAAATCAATAGGAAACAGGAGAGAGAATAAAGTCTGTGAACCAATGAAACAAGATAAATTCCCTAAAATGCAGTAAATAAAAAGCCAATGGGGGGTCTCCCATCACCAATGTGGACTTGAGCGGAATCTCCCTGGCCACAAGTAGGTGATATCTTGGATACTTGCAGTTTCCTGCTATGTTTGGCAGACTGTGTGGATTACAAAATATTAGCTAGATTGTTGGAGGCAAAATAAAGATCTGTAGAAGAACTCCAACTCCAATAATCATTGCATATCATGATGCAAGTTGTTTTCTATCTTTATTTTACTGTTGTTCAGAATTCAGTACATTTCCCTACTTAAACTAACAAGTACGGAAGTTCCAATTTGTTTTTATTTTGCTAAATTTGTATTGTCTGACATTTGGGGGTCAATGTGCTGGAGATTTCGGCAGCTGCTAAGTACATATAATGACATTTTCCCTGAGCTCCACACTTGTCTAATTGCTACACAAACCTTGTGTTGTTAAACATTATTAAAATTAATTCAACTCTTCAATTTGCAGCCAGCTATAATTTTCTAAAACTGTTAAACATTAAAATGCCTCTCTCTTTCAACTAAGGGTAAACAGCAACGTTGTAGTTTCCGAACAGAAGTTACAGAAATTCCCATCCTCTTGCTTCTTTTCCCAGAGGTCCACATAAAGCTTCAATTTAAATTGCATGCACTTTGCTGGTTCATCTTCAGAGTGGACTTTTCACTGAGAAAATATGTACATTCCCATTTGAGATCTGGTTCTAAAGTAGAAATAAAACGTAGAAGAAAGCCAGGGTATTTGCATTGCGGCAGTGTATTGGAAAAACTGTCCCACACAGCACCTCTGCTGCACGCCACAAGCGTTCATCTCCAGATGCTGGTGTTACTTTTATAATGCCCCCCCCCCCATCTAAATCCTATTTCTTCTTTCTTCCCCTTTTTTTTGATAGTATTATCAACAAAAACGGCAGTGTCAATTTTACTGTGCACCTCACCTTGAATCCCACCGCTTCCTCTTTTTCCTTTAAACCGTTCTACCAACAGTACCTACAGTTCAACATCTTACCTTTGATCTCTCTCAAGTCCCTTGATGAAGCCCTTAGTGGCGAAACGCGTCAGTGCACTGCTTGTTCTCAATAAATCTTATAGGAATTTTGTGTCTAGCCTTTAGGTCAAAAAACTCTCCTTACAAAAGTTGACGGAGGTGACCACACTATACTTGAATTGTCAAAATGTGATTATTCTGAATATGAACATTCCGTTTAAACTTATTGTCACTATACTGTGTATAGCATGTTTTTCTAATACACTGCCACATTGCAAATACCCTGGCTTTCTTCTATGTTTTATTTCTTCTACTGACATTTATCAGGGTATGCGGATAAAATAATTCTAAATTATAGACATACCGACTAGCATTTTTCTCCACTTACTCTTTACTGGTTTTAAAGTATTCAGCTTGCTTGGTTGGTGCTCTGATCCTCTGCATTTAATGTCCTCTGAATCCCTAACCCAGAAGGTGTAGTGTTTAGCTGATTGTCACACAACTTGTACCAAAAGATTAGCTTTACATCCAGACATTTAGCATTCTTTGCAACAGCATTTTGTTAAAGAAAAAATCACTTTTAGACACTTGAAGGTTAAATATAGTAGTAGTAGTGATATTACAATTTGTGTCAATTAATATGATAGTACAATTCAGAAGTTTGATTTTGGGCAGTACAGAAAGTTCATGGGTTCTGATCACTATGGGCTCAGCAAACAATATTTAACGTTATTGAAGCAGGCTTAGAACAGGCTCTGATGGGGACACCAGCCATAGGGACTGCTGCCCACTGTGTACAATAGTAAGCATGTGTAAGGAGGTCCCTTTGGAAGCGGGTTGATGGATGAGCAGGATTAGTAACTTTGAAGCCAGGCCCTGCAGCATCCCAAATACTTACTGGTTGTTTGGGGCTTTTCTAGAATGTAAAAATTAAATTACATTTTCAGGTAGACAACTTACCCGATCCCATGCTTGCACAGTGCAAGATTGGGTGATATGAAGAAGATGGCCTCACCTGCTGTCCCGTCCATGCCAGAAAGAAGAAAGGTGCTGGAACAATAAGGAACCTACGTGCCTAACGTGGTTTGCTGAGGAATCAAAGGCTAAGTGGTATTTTTGTTTTTTAGAAAAAAGTTCAGCTATATATACCCATACATATACTTTTACCCAAAATGATAGCAGAGTATTCAGGTTTCTTTTTTTAAAGTAGTTTACCTTTAAAAATGCCCTTTTTGTTCTCTGAAGGATCCGATAACTATTTTTTTATATTTTATGTTATTTTGTTGGGAGAAATGCATCCATAAAAGAACAAAGAGGCTGTTCCATAAACACTGAACATTATAGACATCTGATTCATTATGACCCTACAAATTACATCAGTCTATCCCTGTACTGATTTATTTACATTAATACATCCAGTCATATGTCAGCAATCCCATCCCCACGTACATGCTTTCTGTTGACCACTGATATTCTAATACGATTTGTTCTGTTCTGTTTTTTGGCCCAAATGTTGTGATTTTAATAGGTTTTTTTTGTATTTGAGACACAAAATTAATGAATTATAATAACATGCACCAGCATCTTCCAGTAGAATTTAGGTCATGGATTTCAGACCTCTGCTTCCTATTACAATGCCTTCTAATCATTGTACAACATACAAATAGATATTTAAATAAGTTGTGCATGCTTTGCTGTATTACATTTCAGATTATTTATATCCCAGTGTTAACACCAGCGTCATGCTGTGTCCATTGCTTCATTTGTCTAGTTGTACATGTCAGATGTTGCCTACATATATATTACATACAGAGCATGTCTTTGGGTAATTCCTGAAATACAAGATACAAAATGTAAATATATTCAATTGTATTTTTGTTTGTCTGGCAATAAAAGTCTCCTTTTTTCTGCGGGAGTTGTAGGCAACTTTCCCATTAGCCTCACCCCAGAATTAGGAAGTAATAGCTGCAGCAATTGAGCACATGCTGTCAAATTGCTTTACTCATAAAAGCTACAGCCTTGTAACTGTCAGATCTAGTTATAAAAAGAATTTATATTTATGATGGTCCCCCATTGAGTCAATACAATTCAAATCTGAATTTGCTTGGTAGGATCTATTTGAGCCATAGCGGCTTGCCCAGTAGTGATGTTGCCTTTTAACTATGGGCTTCTAATATTGTTTCCCAGATCTATACCTGAAATTAGTTTCTCAGATCTATACCCATCTCAAACTTTCCAACTTAGGAAACCCTTGAATTAGGTCTTAAGGAGCACCATTGTCACAAGCCAACTACTTTGCTACATCAATCATTTATAAGCACATCAATCTGAACAACAAAGATGTGATGTATTGTATCTTACTAGTTCTTATAGGGAAGCTTTAACTGGTGATCCTTCCTGTAACACACATCCTGGTCTAGGCTGACACCCAGGGCCAGACTGGGGACTGGGGGCCCATGGAGCAAATGAGAAGTAGGGCCCAGCAGAACATATTACTTTAACTTGCACAGTGGCATATTTTTGTGAATCAATAGGGGCTCGAAAGAGGGCCAGGTGGCTGTTGTGACCCCCTATATGGCACAATCCCCCACCTAATCCTTGGGGCATACTAGATTTTTTTTCTGTTGGACCAGTCTGACCCTGGTGACACTCTTGTACCCCTGTACTGTATCTAAGAAGAAGCAGAGTTGTTAACCCAAGAAACAACTACACAACATTTCCTCCTGCACTTTTCCCCATACCATAGCAGGCGGATTTAGCAGTCCACAGAGATAGCAAAAGCATCCAATTCTATCAAGATTCCAATTCCATGGCATCTAGGGCAGCATCGTGGCTTAGAGGATGGCACTCTGGCCTTTGCAGCACTAAATTTCAGGTTCAAATCTCAGCCTGGACACTATCTGCATGGAGTTTGCAGGTTCTCCCCGTGTTTGTGTAGGTTTCCTCCAGGTACTCCAGTTTCTTCCCACATTCTAAAATCATGCAGTTAATTGGCTCCCCACAAAATAGACCTTAGATTGTATTAAAGACATAGGACTATGGCAGGGACATTGGGTGCCGTTGAGGGACAGTTAGTGACATGACCAAGGACTTTGCAAACCGCTAGTAGTATATCGGCGCTATATAAATTCTGTATATTAAAAATAATAATCTAAAGCTTTCTCTCACAACGTTTACCATATGGATATGGCTAGTGATAGTTGATAGATCATGATTTGTATAATAATGCAACATTTTTTGGCCTTTTATTGTGAACTAGTTTTGTTTCAATAAAACAAATTTTATCTTTTATTTATTTTCCTATTTGAATGCGTAAAAAGATGGCAGCAATAAAAATAAGGATGCACGGACTATATGAAAATTTAATAAAAAATATGCTAAATGCTTTGTATATAAAACATCATGGCATTTAAAAAGTTATCCATAGCCTGGGGGAGATGGATAATATGCTAGTGCTTTCATATGGTATCAACAAACAGCTTAGACTCAGTTGGCTTGGGACACAGTTTTTTTTAAAGAACTACTATACTCCTCATTTATTGTTCTTTTTTTCTTCACATTAGAAGTTAGAGAACTTGGCTTGTACTAAGAGATACAAATAGGTTTGTCAGTTTTAAGGGGGTCTTGGTCAATTGCTTACTTGGTGAAGATGTAATTTAAGCTTTTCTTATGCTACTCTGCTCCTGGATATTGTGTTTGTAGCCTGTTGCTTCCCATGGAACAATTAACATATTTGTTCACTTTGGTCAGTTAAAAATATTTTTGAAATAATTATGTTATTTCTGTCAAAAAAGTTCCAAAAACTCGAGTTGAAAAGAGATGTAATCCTGGAGGAGTCCCAAAGTGTTCTCTTTGCTAAATATAAGTTCTAGTTCTACAGCAGTTTTCAAGGGAGCAAAAGATCATAAAAGTTTGCCTGAAGTATATAGTAATTTTATTGGCCACAATATAACCTAAATTTTCTAATAATTCTAAATGACCTAAATGTTTTATTGTGTTTGTTGTGATGGCAAAATAAGCATGCATACAAGAAACCACAGGCAGCATCAAACAGACCCAAACCTCTCTAAAGGTTCCCTCTACTGTCGTAATGCTCAAAGGAAAGTGTAGAGTAGTGTGACATCCCTATTTGAGGGGTCACACTATTTAATCTTTTTCTTTAAACGAGCCACCCTTAAAGGGGACCTAAACGCAACATTTTTACTTTACACGAAAGGGTAGACAACCCTTATATGTAAAGTAAAGATTTATTTGATTTTTTTTTTTTTTTTTGGTGCAACACCCTTTTTTTAAAAAAAAGTTGCAGCACTGCCTCTTTATGTCTTACTTGCAGCAGCGATCAAGACTGAATGGGAGCACAGAGCCTCCCGGAATACCTACGCCATGCATCCCGGGAGGCTCTAGCTGCTCTGCGTAGAGTATGTTTCCGATATCGAGTATGCGCAGTAAGAGCACTTTTTCCACTAAGGGGAAAGAGTTGTCAATCTGTATGCAGTGAGATCAACTCTCTTTTTCCCCCCTTTACAGTGGGCTACATCACCCAATCTGAGTGGGTGATGCAGCAAGAAGACCTTTAAAGAAGATTGAAGATGGCGGCGAAGAAGAATTCTAGTACGACGCGGTACCGGATTGAGGAAAGGTCCAGTGCCATTGAGGGATTTGTTGGATTAAATTCATTTTCACTTTAGTGCTGCTTTAACTATTCTCTTACTTTAAGAATACAACAGTAATTTACACAATTCATTGCTTGGACAAGATACCATTTCTGCTCCTCGTCTTCCTCTGCCTACTCTCTTTTCACTAATGTCTTTTCACTACATGGTTGTGTTTACCCTGTCCCCACTTAATTTTACACCTTTATGAGTAATTAGCCTGTAGTGTTTCTCAACCTTTTTTAACATGTCACAGAGCTTTCAGGTCTCCCGAAATCTCTGACATTAATAAAATATCTAAAGTACATTAGTGTGGTAGTCAACGAGAATAATGTCTTAGATTGCTGGATGGTGGGTAGAATGTCACACTTAAAGATAGACAAAATGATCAGTGGTGACAGTTTAACTGACCTGAGAGGCACAAATTGCTCATTGCTCAAGAAACCCCTGGAAACCTCTAGAGAAACCTTAGGGTTCCATGGAACTCTTGAGAAATACAGCTTTAGACAATCTGGTCCATTAACACACCTGCATTTTAACAGACCACAACATATGGCAATGCACTGCGGTATGTTGCAGTGTGTTGCATTAAAAAAGGTCATTTTATTTTTTTGCTCCAATTTACAGCAATTTTGCAACAAGCATTAACACAAGTGTATTGATACACCACAAAAAAAGTTAATGGACCCTTTATGCCTCAGTTGCCGAAAAATCTTCACATATCTTCTTTTACATCTGATCAGCCAGTGTTAAGCTTGGTTCCACATCTCTGCTCCATTAATTTAGCAGTGTAATATAATGCAGCAAATCTAGCTAACTTACATTCAATTATTAGAATATATGAGTATTAAACAATATCACAGTTAAACCCACTGTATCAGTTACAATATTTCAGGGTTATGTAATTGACTTTCATCTCTCATTGTGCTCCATCGCCGGGTATAAATCGGAACCTTATAAGCAATAATCAGAGATATGAATGAAGCTAATGGTTGGAATTACATTTTTTCACAGCTAATGGAATTTGAAATAATATATTAAAACTCATTTCCCATCTCCAGTAATTATTTTTCAAGTTCGGATTTTTAATGAAATCGTCCCTAAAATGTCTCCCCTCAGTTCTTGCCATTGGTTAAACATTAATTACTAGGGCTGACTCTGCCACAGCTGCAACTGTTCAACTATTAAAAAAAGGCAGAGGGTTCATATTTAAAAAGTATTCCTAATTAATTTTAGTTTCTGCCCTCCAGTGAAGCTTTTCGTGTGTCCTATAAATAAAATTGACCTAAATTGATAAGTTCTAAAGCTTTCTGCTGATTTATAAACATTTGCCTGTGTAAATGCTGAAAATATAGTTAGAATAAAACTCCTAGCAAAAGTTTTATCGATCTGTCAAAAAAGAGAAGCACTCATATATGGGAATAGTAGTTGGGGAACAAAAACACTCATAAATGGGAATAGCAATTGGGGGGCAGTAAGACTCAGTATATATGGGAATGGTAATTGGGAGGACAGAGTATGGAAAGTCAGGTCACAAGGTAAACTGGTTTGGGAGTAGAACCCATAGGAGTAAAACAAAGACAATAGCATAATGGGCCCTACGCTCTTTGTAAGGAAGCAGTAAAATCCTTGCGGAGGTCTGACACACCCCAGCAGGTAGCACAATGTTTACTAATTGCATAGCTATAGATCTGAATAGGGAGAAAGTCAGACCTCTGTTGAGACACAAAGCCCCTGATTCATCAAGCAGAATCGGATTATCGGTCGCGCATTCGTATTCGCGATCCAAAATCGTACGCGATCGCGCTATTCAGCAACTGGAAAAGATCGCGGCCGGAGCCGCGCAGCTCCGGCAGCTTTACACTGGCGAGCTTGAAAAGATCCTCCTTATTTGCGCAGCTGAAATCTAATCGCCTTAATTGCTATGATCTCACGATTGACGGTTTAAAAGATCCTCCTTATTTGCGCAGCTGAAATCTAATCGCCTTAATTGGCAGATTCGCGACCCCTATTGCTCATTATTATGAAGACAGGAATCCGGCTGGCAGTGAGGAGGCGCGTGTACGAGCACGCTTGAGTCCGGACCGCGGTATACCGCGATCGCTGGCCGCTCGTACGTTCACGCTTCCAACGATCACGGATTTCATTGATGAATCAGGGGCATAGAGTTCCATTCTGCAGCTGCTGGCACGGGATGAATTTCAAACCTTTAGTTCTTCCTAGATGTATTTACTTATTTTTCACCCTGGATTTGTTTTGAGATTCGGTGTACGGCCCCCAGTAACAAAGTAAAGCTAGGCGTCTTTCCTAATTACCAAACAGCATAACATGCATGAACATGCAGAAAGAAGCTTTTTCTTCAATAGGGAAAAAAATGCCTCTCACACATGCGCAGTGACGTAGACAGAAAAAGGGCAAGGAATATGGTAGCGCACGGCGACCGCTCTGGGATGAAGGTGGATTCCAGGACTATGCGGAACCCAATCTAGGAAACCTCTGCATGGATGGATCTGCAAAAGTACAATCTCCACTTTAGGAGATTTAAGAAGAATTAAAAAATGTCTTAGATAAAGATAGCCCCTACCATGTTGGAATGAACTAAATTGCTTCCACTTAATTAATATTGAAATGACTGGGTAAACATATTTGCCACAAAGCTAAATCTAAAATGTAAAACGAATAAGCACAAGTACTACACGGTTGTAATATTTTTCTCAGATCTAGAAAAGCCACCTAAATGACCTGAGGAATTTGTTTTTCTTTGCATTGGGTACCTAAACTTGAGAAAGAAATACTGATAATGGTCATTCCAAATATTTCACAGGCCATTGTCCAAAGTAAGGGATTTGTTGGATAGCAGAGAACGGATCACTCACCACTGGATAAGTGAGTAAATAAACACCTGGTACTGAAAATGGAGATACCCCAATTCCACCTGATCATCGATAGTACAGGTAAAACAAACCTAGGTTGGACATTTATGCAAGAGAGATAGTAGCAGACACGTATAGACAGCATTTTAATTTTTGAGTTAAATATTCTTGCCCTTTTCTAAAAATTGTTAGTTTTGATTTTTAACACTAGCAACTTCAAAAGTTTATTTAAGTAATAACTATATACTTTATAGCTCTCTCAAACCTGAGGGATGCCCAAGTTGATTAGGGTAGCCTTTCTTGCCAGTCTGGCCATGGTAGTCCTAGTGCTGCTGATATTTGTGTTATCTTTAAATGCAAACAGATTTTATGGTCTAGTTGGCCTCAAGAACTGTCACACTAATAGGATCTCCCTCAATCTCAGCTTTGTGAATTAATATGGATTTACTAGTGCACAACTAATATACTGTATGATGTTTTATTGCATCGTATGCAACCCTTCACACCTATGTGTACTTTTCTATCATAAGTAAGCCAGTATGTCATTAGTGCAATGATATGCGCTTTTATTTCTGTCTGCTCTCATGGCATCCAGTTATTGATTTGGTGGAGATGAATAGACTTCCCGTGGTTTAGCAATTACTGGTTATAATCATGCTTACAAAGTTCATACTTTTATCGTTAAATTGATTTGGAAATGTTCTAGACCTGTCCACATTGTTTTAAATTAGGATTTGATAGGTAATTTTTTTTTTTTTTTTGCTGTTTGTAGATACACAGTATTACAACTACCTTAAATTGACAACATTTAGAACACTGTTAAATAGGAACACATTTGTTTAGGAAAGTATTGGTTAGGGTACCACAGGAACACGTGTTGAAGATATCTAATAGAGGTATGTTATCAACTGAGCCAGAATAGGAGTAAAAAAAAAAAAGAAAAACACAAAATAGGTATGTTTCCAAAAGGCAAAATGAGTTTCTGGCTCCTTTCACGGTCAATTATAAAGGACTGTAATCTAAAACTAAAAATAAAAGCTATTAAGCTTATGCTATCATGGTGGACATGTTCACTGAAACTAAGGCTAAATTAGAATGGAAAATATGCGTTGGTAACAAACAAAGGTTAGACGTAGTAGTTGCTGCTACACATCAATAAGAATACAGCTGTAAGAATAATGCTTTTGAACCAATTTAGCAGAAGGAGCAGGGAAAAAAGATGGAGAGTGAGACTTGGGCATGTTGATTATAAAAGTTTACAACACGCAAAATGTAAGAATTAGCAGGCAAAACGTCAGCATGTAGATGCAAAATTTTAGCGGTCAGTAGTACGAAGCACAAACATATTTACTGTGCTCCAATTAAGCTATGTAAAAATGTCAAACTTGTGTCACTGGTAACAGTTTTTCATGATTTCCAGTGATAGAACCGATTAGTACTGCACAGGTACAGTGCTGTTCATTTTTATGAGGAAGGAAAGTTTGGGGGACAAATGGGAGGTAGGCCACTGTGTCCTCTGCAACTGAAAATGTCAGCAGCCGTACCCAGTCAGTCATTTAGTGATCCACCATGGCAGATAGATTAACAACATCAAGGGACTTACACTCACTAGATTAGTGTTCACCAACCTTTTGAACCTTACAGACGATAATGGTCGTTTGGCTAACACAATGATTATCCAGCATGTAAACATAAGCTTAACCCCCGGTAATGTATGGCCAGCTAACCCACCCTCCCGGAGTTCCAAAACTTTGCTGACAGTGATATGTGTATCCTGCGGTGTTGTTTCTTGTTGAATTCCACCACAGCTAAACGTTTGAATTTTAAGTTGAGATCAATCCAGCTCAAAATAGTATCTTTAGTCATACATATTCCCGAGAGTGGATGTCAAAAAGAAAATAGTCTGTTAATACATAGAAAAAAACATAAAGGCCACTGTAGGAGGTGATAGCTAAAACACAAAAGAAGGCAATAAAAAAAAAGATGGTATGCAGGCGTAAAAAACAAGAGATCATAAGTACACACTATTCTGCATTTAGACTAGAAATGTAGGGTGAATCAAACCTAAAAACCCAATGCAACTAGCAGCATCAAAACTGTGAAGAGAGGTATCCCTACCACTGGGGTTTATTCCAATGTTCATGGAGCAGGTAGAGTAAATAACGTGAAAACAAAAAATGACTAACAAGTAGCAAAGGACATCAAACAAAGCACCCATAGCCCAGTTAGTTTACATTTACATAATGTACATTTAAACATATGGACGTGAGCTTAGGGGTGGTTTTAAACCTAACAAAGGAGTTGATCTGAAAAAGGAGAGCTTCTGTTCAGGTGCTGTTACATGCCAATTTAGGTAGGTATGGTATAAAGCCAGTGGTAGATGTAGCCAACAATGGACCCCTCTGCTTCTTGTGGCTAAGGAGAGCATAGGGACCCTTGTGCAGCAGCACACTTTGCTCCTACTTATGTCCGTCCCTGCATATAGCCATGGTAAAGTGACAAAAGTAAAATGAATTGCAGGAAGAATAGGGTACCATAGTGTTAACATAGGGGATCTGAAAGTGAATACCTGTTCCAACAGTAAAGAACAGTGTTACAGAAATAATCCAAGCAGAATGAACAACATTTATCAGAGAAGGCAAAAAAAAGTGTGTTTTGATCTGTGCTCGGCATGATTTCAAAAATACTTTTGAGCATAAAATATTTTATTCTTTATACTTGGCTTGTTGGGTATAGTCTTTAATTTTGAAAGGTCATGCACTGATCTCTGGGATAGTTTTCGTGGTAACAACCATTTTACTTTGTTTGGAAAAGCAAATATTGTGATGGAAAAAAATAATTTTATTTTGTTTCCATCTATTTTTTTCAGTGGCTAGAGGTCACTCTGCGAATGAGTATCAGAATTTACTTGTTTCTCCATTTTGTGTACAAAGCTAACCAGCCAAAATAACAAATGCCCAAAGTAGCTTTTTCTTTTATTTTTGTTTTGTTTCTGTGTATATAACAAATGTTGTTTAATTCTTTACACAGAAAAAAAGCCGGTAAAATAGAAAGGAGCTCTTTTGATCTTGAGTTTGGAATATGTGTTTGAATCAACTAATTGCTTTTAGGTTAATGTATAAAAAAAAAGTGTTAAATGGGAACTTTCACAAAAGTGAGTATATCACAGATTGTATTTTTATTTGTTTGGGTAATTGTTTTTTGTATTATTATGCATTTATTTGGACCCATGAATTAGATTTTTGCATCTAAGTTGTACCATCATTGTGGAGTAGAAAAAATCTGTTTGGAAAGTCTGTCGCCCCATGTTTGTTCTGATTGGACAGAAGACATTGAAGGAGAAGGCTAGCACTACCCTATGTGAAAGTTCTGCACCCATTAATTATTCACGAGCTGCAAACCAGAGTGAGCTATTATGATACAGAACACAAATATAAGAGCTAATTATATTTTAAAGGAATACACTATTGAGGAGTCCAAGGGGGACCAAGCCAGATTGGCTGAGCTGTACTATATTTGCCATTGACAGGAATTAAATGGCTCATTAACAAATACAAATTCCTACTCAGAACTGTTGTATCTATTTGTTTTGATCTGAATAAATTTGATGTAATTCATAATTTTGTTGTTACAAACACCTTCACTTACCCTAATAGGCTCCCATTTAAATGCAAAACTTTTCCCATGAATACCAAACCATTGCAAAATCTGAACTGAATGGTCTGTTTCTCATTTTCCTGCTGTAAATATCAGCCAAACTGACCTTTAATGGCAATTTAACCTACATAAGAATTATGTGGAAAAGTAAACCTATCCCACTTGCATCCTATTTACACGACAAGTAGAATACAGGAGCATTTTCTAGATCCATACAACAATTATTGGAACTTGCAAATGAACACCAATATACCCCAATACTAAAGTATAGAATAAAATAATATATATTATTATGTTATATGTTCAGTATATTAGGACACATTCAGTGGCGGGAGAAACAGTGAGGCTCATTTTCATTTCAATATAATATAATCAGCATGTCAAGATAGTATCTGTAATTTTGTTCTTTTGTTATTCTTTTGTTCTTTTTTAACATTATTCTGGCTATTTAATGGGGAAATGATTCAATTATTTAATCATGCTTGTAAAAGTTCATCAATAAATCTGTTGTGACACATTTCTTTGTTCTCCTGGGTTCTAGATGTCACACACCTTTAATTAGTGGTAAAACTATTCTCATGTTGCTGTCAGGTGCCACAGGAAAAACGATGATGTGTAGACAAGGAGACATTTGCAGGACCAGCTAAAAAACATTAATGTTCCATACCTGCCAATCACTGTGGGCAGAAAGCCTGAAATTCAACTTGGCGAACCAATATGTACATTCTGTCCTTATCTGCTCTGCTTTATTACTCGTTTTTTAAAACATTAACACTTACTAAGTTCACATTGTCTTAAAGCTAAGTACAGTAATTTAGAAAAATGTTAATAAAAAAAATTTAAAAACTGGGGTCTATTTATAAAACAGCAAATCTTATGTTTACCATTCTCTGGTGAAAAATAAATCACTCCCATTGAAAAAAAAAAACTAAGGACCTTACTTATGAAAGCTCTCCAAGACTGGAGAAGATAGATTAACATAGTAGAATCTGAATGATCAAGCAATCCTAAAATGGATCTGGTCCAGGAGTTAAAACATTGCCAGATAATAGCATTTGATTTCCCCCATTTAGTTGGTTCTCCCATGGCTCCCCCAGTCTTAAAGAGCCTTAATTCATTTGGCCCAAAGTATCTACACCCATATTTAATAAAATTCAAAGTACTGCCTAACTGCTGCAACCATTGCAAAGTGAGATGGTGTTGGGCTCATCCAGCAGATCTTACAAAACGAAGAATACACCTAACTAAAAATCCCTGGTGTGACAATTTTGTTATCTCTTTCTGGTAAGAATAGAATAAACTGCTACAAAAAATATCACCACTGGAGTAAGACTGAATAGGTAATGAACCCACCGGTGCCATTGGAAGATTTTCCCTTGCCTCTTGCTTTCATGGCCACTCCAACCATTTTGAATTTCCTTTCACTTCCTGTTTCAGCAATGATGATCGTGAATTTCCCAGCTGAGACACAAACAGCAATACAAATTTAGCAGAAGCACTAACCCTTCCCTACTCTATGCAAAACTAAACAAAAATTTGCTTTCAAATACAGTTTAAAAAAAACATTTTGTAGTAAGTCTTCCTGTCCACAATATACAGAGATGTTCACTGTGGGACCTATAAGCCTCCTTACAGAACCAATCCCCCTCACTCAACACATGCATAATAAATATCCCACTCATATTCATTGAAGAATCAACCGGTCTTTCAAAAAAAATAATAGAAACTTATACATTGCATATATATTGACTTACAGCAAAACCTATTCACAGGTGTGGCACCCATTGGCTCAATGTTAGTGGCATTGAGAATGTAAGGAGAATTTAGATTTTTAACACAGGGGGTCTAAACTAAATATCAAAACAAAATTAAAACTGAAGTTAAACTTTAGGCGGTAAACACATTTTTTACAAATCCATGTAAAAAGTATTAAACTTTTATTAACAAACACTAGAATGTCAAAGAATAACTCCTTCACCCTCTACTGAATAGCAGTAAACAATGAAACAGTCTACTGATACCAAACATTGTCCAAAAATCTTATGAAATTTATCAAAAACTACTTTAACGTTTATAAATATTTCATAGAGCATATTGATGCCAAGTCTGCTCACAGCTGCATGAAGTACAGGAAATGCACCTGGAACCATTGAAGAAGGTTTTATAATGCCACAAAATGAAAACAAATATGTTTAACCTTATGCCAGCAAGCAGAATCCCAGGGAAGCTGGCATATTCCATTTCCTATCGGCTACAAGCAATTTTGACAATATGCATGAAATGTGCTTCACAGCAATTTACATAGAGCGAAAGAAAAGTCAATTGCGGTGTAAAAGGGAGAAAAATAGACAAAGAACGGATAAAAGCTCCCGTTGCTACGACTTGGTGAAATGATTGTTTTATTTAAATGTCTCACTTTAGGGGAAACTTCCTGAGCAGCCAGAAATTCTGCTCCAACAACAATTTGTTTAAATGCATTTCCCTTCCAGGGGCTGTACTAACAATACAGCAAAACAGCAGACGCAGGTCCATCGTCCTGTCCGCTACATGAGTGTAAAATACAAACAACACAGTCAATAAACATATTCGTGGCACAGTTTAGTAAAGCAGTGCAGAAACTCATAAGGATCCCTCACAGCAACATGCATTCATTTTGATCTGAAACCAATTGATTGGCTTTTTGTTTTACTTAAAAAGTTAAACACCCAACACAAATAAAGTTCAAGGTATTATGGAAAAAGTTTGCGAATACATTTTACAACTACCGCAGGGTTTTTACATCAGTGGGGTTTCCCTCCCGTCTGTGACAATTACACTTCTATAATGAGACCACCACCCGGGATTTCAAATATGATATTAAAAAGTTCAGAGTTTTTGGGGTTTTATTGTTTGAGAAACTTACCAGAAACTTTTAACATTACTACTGCAATAATACCAATCTTGTAGTGAAACTAAACATACTTCTACAGATCTCTCGATCCCTCCGGAGCTTTCCTGGATTGGGTCCCGCACCATCCTGTTATCTGCCTTCATCCTGGTGTGGAGAAAGAGCCTTGTGCCACCATCTTCTTTCTTCTTCTTATGGCTTCTGCCTACATCACCCGATCTCATGGAGATCAGGTGACGTAGCCTGCTGTAAATGGGGAAAAAGAGTGTGCATGCATGAGATCGACATACAGAGTCAGGGCCACACTTAAAAGTTTGAATAGAGTATGTGCAGGGGATGCCGAGAATGTGCATCTTAGGCTACATGGCTAAAGGGGAGCAAACCATTCTGTTATTTCCTTGCTGCTGCAAGCGACAGCGGCGAACAGAATAAACAGGGTGTGATCCTAAGTTGGAGCACAAGATCGCCAGCCAGATAAGCATCTCTTTACATGATGGTATGTGAACCTTCAGCTATAACATACATATGGGACACTTAGACCCCCAGAATCTTGATAATGTCCCGAGAGCTTTCCATGACCTCAGCACATATGCAAACTGATGAGGAATTTTACATTAGCTGAATGTTTTCTCAAACTTTTTTAACCATAAATGAGTTTTAAAATGCTTAATGGAACTAACACTTACTTACAACTGCGTATCTCCCTTTCTTCTATTTGGGTATCAGGTACGGAGTTCCGATATGTTGAAGGCATATATGTGGAAGCATGGTACAATAAAGTATAGAAGTATTTATATGGTGTAGACCTGCTTTTCACCAACAGACACCAAGCTTGTTGAATGTGTACACAACACAATGAAATATTGCAAGTGCTTTAGACATTTAGACATTAGCCTATTTAAAAGTTATTCTTTAAACAGAACAAAGACTCTAAACACCAGACAAATGTAACATTGTAGTGACTCAGGAAGGTGCGTATTGTATAGTGGTATTGTGAAGACTGTGATTTGAATCCAACTGTGGCTGGGCCATGAACATTTATGTCTTGTTTTTACAGTTTTTGTTTAGTTCTGAATGGACTGGGAAGGTTTTACTACAAACCATGCCATATTTATCCATCCTAGAAGAAGACAGAAATAAGAACTAAACCAGAAATAAATAATAAAAATACAAAAAATTAACAAGTAAATCAGCTTTAAAACAAGTTGTTACCAACCTTTGTAGTAGCAGCCAGTCATTATTCAGTCTCAATATTACCAGCAAAATAATTTTCATTTACCACTGCTTATCTTTTTAGCAGTGAGCTGGCAGCTCTTTTACTGTTAATCCAATTGTAGGAGTTCAGAGAAGCATAGGCAGAGTACTAGAGAGTACTCTGCCTAGTACTTTGAACTTTGAGGATGAATTGCCCTGCTGTGCATACAACTACAAAAATCAGTGGGGGTTATTATTAAGACTAATGCATTAGTAATTTTTAAGAATTAATAAGTATTATAATGTCCATAGTTGGGTCACTACTGGTAGAAATACATAAATTGCTACCGCTGACTTGTGAAAAAACTACCAGGTACCTGATAGTCACACAGCTATGTTTCATGATCAGGGGGAGTTTGGATATCGACAGCCCCCCACTTCTTAGACAGCGCATGGCCACAACACTTTCCTAGAACCCCCTTTTGCCCTCAAAACAACAATAAACACTCCATTGTGTGTGGGTATTGATCCAAGTGACCATTTTATTAACACAACAATTGTAAAAATCAACATACAGCATATGAAAGAATCCTTCAACAAACCTATATTGCACCAATCCCCCAAGCTACAGGTCCTCGAAAGTATTACCAATAACAACCTTCCACCATTTCCAGCCCAACAGCTCCTAGCTGCACCACACTGCCTGGGGAACAATATTAGTTATATACAACCCCTTTGTATGACTAAGCACCTTGGAGACCACACCAAACTATACAAAATAAACCCATAAGATAACTGGTCTCAAGGACTCATAACTACCACCCTTTCCCTTGAATCACCCCAATCTCCTCCAATCTAAATAAGGGAATGGGCATGCAACTTACTTTTTCTAGCCTTCCTAACTTATTGACTTTCACTTCTGTCTTCACCCCTCTATAACCTCTTGTATCCCGCCTCTTCTGCTTTACCAGCAAACCCAGTGCTCCTGACCCTGCTCTCACCTTTCTTCTACCCCTCCATAACCCCTACTCTGCTGCCTCCCCAAGCCCCCTGTCATGCTAGCCTTTCTCCTACCATCTATTTTGTCCATTGGCTCCAGGCTATTCCTTTACTTTTAATAAGACAGCCCGAAAAATGCATACCTTTCCATGTCAGTTGTACAAACAAGTTAAAGTCAAAGAATTGGCAATATTGTAACAATTAAAATTATATTAAAACTGTCCCTAAGAGGGACATATTATAACTTAAAATTCAACTATCCCTAAGAGGGGCTCACAATTTAAGGCATCATTCATAGTGATACGTATGTCATTAACACAGTCCAAGGCCAATTTTAAGGGGGAGTTAATTACCCTAACCACATGTTTTTGGGATGTGGGAATAAACTCGAAAACCCAGAGGAAGCTCACGCACACGCAGGGAGAACATATAAACTCCATGTTCTGTCCTGGGTGAAATTCGAACCTGGGACTATAGTTCTGCAAAGGAGAGAGTGCCAGCTACCGAGCCACTGTGCCCTAGGGTTCTACAGCTAGTCTGCAACTATTACTGAATAACAGCAGAGAAAAATTAAAAGTATTAGTAAAATGGTAGTAAGTAAAATTCTATTTTATTACACTGAGATTTTGTGCTCTGAAATAAATAAAAAATTACAGCTTTCAATGTATGATTCTTTATCCATAAAAATAAAGTATTGGTCAACACAATATAAATTCTTTTGTCAGGCACTTTAAATATTGTTTGATAAATGGTAAATCAGTGGTTACAGTAAGCCCTTTCGGTGGATTATTATAGTACAGAGGCAGATAAAATCGCTGTGAAAGCATGGAGATTTCTTTCTATGTGTGAAATACCCGAGCGTAACAAAGTTATTTTACAAAGCAGTGTTTTATCACATAAATGGATGTGCTTTGTAGGATGAGAGGAAAATCCAATGTTCCCCTGAAAGGCTTGTTTCAAAGGATGTTCCCCTCCTCTTCGTTTCCGTCATTTTTCCTCCTGTGCTTTTAGCTGAATTGAGGCAAATTAGCACCAGGCCCGCTGGGTTTTTCTTTTAGTTTTGTCAACTTTTTATATTCACTTTGCCATGTCAGCTAATTAGTGGATTCCAGCCCAACACTTTGGCAGAACTATGTGTCATCACAAGATTTAGGAAGCTCTTCCGTATCATTATTTGAGTGTCTGCCTGGGGCAATTGGAATGAGTACAGAGGAATATTAGGGGTAGTAAGGTAGGGACTGTGTACTTGTGCCACCTAATAGTCTTTGAATAAATAGAGAATATGTTGTATTTTATGTGAGCACACTTGTGGAGGTATTACAGTAATACTTAGTCAATGGCAATCTTGAAGTGGCTTTTACATTTTTTGCATGAGTGGCATTTTATATTTAGATGGCTACTTATATCAATGATTATGAATATATTTCTGCAATTGGTTGATGAGATTATATTAGCTGCATAAATGTTCTGTGGCTTTAAGCCAGGTGGACAAGGCTGGTAGAGTTGAACTAAGAAAAAGAAACATTTGGCCTGATTTTTTTTAAGCTCTCCAAGACTGGAGAACCTGAGTCACCCAGCAAACATGGAATTTATTTTTTTATAAATTATTTCTACTAGTTGGCAAATGTTTTTAATCCTGGACCAGATCCATTTTTATACTTGATCACCAAGGTTCTCCCATGATAGTCTCTACTCTCCAGAGCTTTGGAAAGTCTCTGTGTCACCATTAAAAGCTGAATGCACATGTGTAAATGCATATAAAATGAACGAATATGGCCATTCACATGTGCCTTTACATTTCTGCTGTCTACAACAACTTCTTATATTAACGTGTATATAGTCAAAAGTTTTATTTTAGATTTGGAAAGCATAAGGAAGATTTGGAACCACTTTACACTTTATTTTATTAACATCTTTGTCCTCATTTACTCTTTCTTTGTTCAGGTGACCATTGTTGCCAAGATAGAATGTGATGTGAGAACATTTTGCAATAACCACCAGAACAAGAGGTAAGGGGAAAACTTCAAATGAAGACAATAATTCTTGTAGCCGCTGTCTGTGTGTGAAATGGCCCTTTGTTGAGATGTATTTTTACTTGTTAATATATCTTTGTGATAGGAAGGTAAGGCAAACATAGAAACTTAATAAGTGAAATTATGAAGCTTGCCTTCTAAAAATGCATTTTCATGATACCTATATCTAAAAAACTGTTTTAATGAGGGACAATGTTTCCACAGGTACCCCTGACCTCCTTAGTTATGTTCACGGGCTTTAAAGTTTACCAGGGATGAGTGAGCAAGTTTTTAAAACTCGATCTTGTGGCGAATTCGGCCGTTCTCACCGAAATTGTAAGCAAGAATGGCAGGTGTAAATTCGCCGATCGAGATCGAATTTTAATTAAAAAAAGAAATTGCTGTCTGTGCTGATCAATGAATGCAGCCACAGCTGTATTCATTGATCAGCTCATTGTGCGATCCCTGGCACTAGAGGTTAAATGAGGACAAATCTCCCCATTCAAAACCTCTAGTGTTCTCTAGTGTGCTCAAGCATCATAGGGATTTTCCTTTCCTCAGCCAATCAGAGAGCACTAGAGGTTTTGAAGGGGGAGACTTGTCCCCATTTAACCTCTAGTGCCGGGGATAGCACACAGGATTCCCAGGGCTGCATGAATGAATGCAGCCCTGATAATCCACTGCAATGCCCGGGCACTAGAGGTTAATAAACCACTAGTGATCGGGGATTGCACACAGGAGGATTCCCAGAGCTGCATGAATGAATGCAGCCCTGGAAATCCCCATGGACTGATTTCTTGGAACTTCCTATGGGTCAGCAAAATCGGGAAATTTCAAAATTTTGCGGACCCATCAGAAATTCGAGGACATTTTTGCGAGAATGCCAATCAGAGAGCACTAGAGGTTTTGAAAGTGGAGAATTGTCCCCATTTAACCCCTAGTGCCGCGGATCGCACACAGGATTCCCAGGAAAATTCACTGCGGTGTCCGGGCACTAGAGATTAATTAACCAGTAGTGCCCGGGGATCGCACACAGGAGGAATCCCAGGGCTGAATGAATAAATGAATGGAAATCTTCATGTACTGATTTGCTGGAACTTCCGATGGGTCGGCGAAATCGGGAAATTTCAACATTTCGCGGACCCATCAGAAGTTTGAGGAAATTTTCGCGAGAATGCCGGAGGCTACTTCAAAAGTCACTGCTGATAATAAAATCAGCTGTTCCTGACTATAGTGACAATACTAACATCATGGGCTTTGCAATTAACTCAGTAAGTGGTCATAAACTATTGTACAATTTGTTGAAACTCATGCAGTGAACTTGAAATGTTTAACAAAAAAAATGCTCATGCCTAATAAGTGGATACAAAATAAATGAAGACAAGCATAATTGGAGAACCCTTTATAAACAACTTGAACATGGCCTAATGAAGTTATACTTTATTTCAAAAAGATCCCCATACATTACATTCCTTCAGAACTTGGCTGAATGGGAGCAGTTGGAAGCAAATTTGGGACATTGTGACCAGCCTGGTAAATCAATGTGGTTTACTGCAATTAAAAGTGACAGCTTCATATATTATTACAAAAAATGGGAGAATACAAACCCTTCACATTAATGTATTTTATACCAACACCCATGTGATACTCATTCCACGCTGTTAAAGTACTTTCTCAAAACTAAGTTGATTTCAGGACACTTTGAATTTAAGGAAGGTTGTAGAAATAAATATTTTCATTGCTCTGTTAATTTTGTTCTGTGAATCACAAAATTATAAGCTAAACTGCAGGCAGATATATAAGACACAGACGAATGCAGCTCTCTAATCAATATTACATTATAAAATGTATTTTTGTTAAAATCAAGTGTAATTACTGATTGTTATTTGGTATCAGCCTTTAAATACAGAGCAACATTTCAGCCTAATATTGTAAATGGACAAAATTATTTTGATGCCATGTTTGTTCTAACCACAAGTTGAAATCTACCAGCCTAGAACTGGACAGATATAAAAGGCACACATTATTACAAATCTGTAACCACTAAAGCATTAAAATAATATTTTTAAAGTGCAGGCAATGTACAGTAAGTACATGAAAGTGACTTTTTACTATAATCTACTGTATGATAGGCGTAGATAGATGATTAGGTGTACTCCAATGCAAGGGGCATAAATATGTGGTAGATTTTCTTAGATACATTTGGTGTTCAAGAATTTTTGTTAGGTGATTGATGATTGTGTACCTTTTACTACGGTTGAGTTTTTATTTGACAGACAAGCTTCCCACCAATTGCAGCACCGACAATACCAGGGACAATACCTGGTTTAAATTAAATTTTTTGGAAACATTTAAATAATATTATTTGTTGGTATGTTAGTATGCAAACAGCAGTTAGGTGATTGTTTGCTTAAATGCCCCATGTTCTGCCCTTATACTACTTACCGTATTTTTTGCCATATAAGACGCACTTTTTCCTCCCCAAAACTGGGGGGGTAAAGTCAGTGCGTCCTATACGACAAATGTGTTAAAAAAAAATAATTAAAATATTATACTCACCCGATACCCGATCCTGCGTGTGTCTCTGGCTGCAGCGTGTCTCTCTTCTCTCCTCTGCCAGCATCGTGTTTTCTCCTGTCTGTAAAGCAAAGCGAAAGAAGCCGGCACAGCGCCACCTGCTGTTCCCTGTCCTAACTGCCGTACAATAGAAAAAAAGCACAGAGTGATCAGAAGGGGAGTTTGAATGACAGAGTGATCAGAAGGGGAGTTTGAATGACAGAGTGATCAGAAAGGGAATTTGAAAGGTACAGAGTGATCAGAAAGGGAATTTGAATGGCACATGAGTGATCAGAAGGGGAATACCGGTATGAATGGCACATAAGTGATCAGAAGGGGAATAATCTTTCAGAATCTTTTTTTCTAGATTTTCCTCCTTTAAAATTGGGTGCGTCTTATATTCCGGAGCGTCTTATACGGCGAAAAATACGGTATACTATTTCTACAACAAGTGCCACGTTTACTGAGAACCTGATTTACCATGGGGAGATGAGGAGGATTTCATATAAAGAAGTGCTACAGCTTGTGGCATATTTTTTCATAAAAGAGGGAATGAGAAATAAACAATTTTGAAATTTTGAATATTGCCTAAATATATTTAATTTTCTGATGTTCACATGATCAATATTTTTGCATAAACTATAGTTTCAATTTGAAAAATTTCACAAAAGGCAAAAGTAAATAATACACAGGAAACTAACATATTATATTTTAACTGACATCCTAAATGATGACGCTAACAGTAGAGTAAATAGAGAATAGGTGCTGGAGGTGCCAATACAAACCTGCAACAAGCTTAATACCCTTTCTACATTCCAAATGGAGAGCCAAGTTGCAATGCTTCCAGGCAGCATCAAACCTCCTGCCCTTAAACATTTCTGTTGGCCCGATATTATGTGTTGTCCCAACAGCCAGTAGGAATGTATGGATTGTGAAGAAGGTGAGTAAGCTATGTCCAAAAATAGATTTGCCTGGCATTCAAGCTTGGAGGGCTCAATGAAAGATTTTGGAGGCATAGGGACAAATTTATGTTGCCTTCTTTATAAATATTGGAAATTATAATAAAAGCCATTTATAAAAGCCATTATTTTATTATGACACAAAAACAAATCCAGACAGAAAACACATACAATAATCAGTAATTATTCTTGGTAGCTTTTAGGATTGCAGAAAAGGAAGTATAAGGTAATTGTATTCAGACAGACTAAACATCGACTGTAAATCCAACATTTTAAAGTAAGGTGAATTTTTACATAGAAAGGTAGCAATAAAGATCCAAGAACAGCCTTCATGAACAGGTTCTTCTGGAAGGGACTGCAAGATAAACAGCATGTGTTGTTTTCAAGTTTCACCTGCTGAGTCCAGTGCAAATATAAAACTTTGGCTAACACTCTCATGAACTTACAAATGTCAAAACAATCTTAAAAATGTACTACATGCATAGTTTTAGGTAAGTTTGCATTCCATTTTCTGAAAATTTGATAGTACAGGTAGTCCCCAAGTTAAGGACATCTGACATACGGACAATTCCTAGATACAAATATCCCTGCTTCCTGTGTGCAGGGCAGAGGCTTAATAGGGGAGAGGGAAGTTCGCAATACTGTATAGTGTACCCCTACAGCATTTTAACCCTGAAGAAGCCAAACCGTGGTGAAACGGGTCGGGATGTATACGACAAATATGATTATTCATGCATTACCATCGGTAGCACATATTTGTATAGCATGCAATATCCCAGTTTTGTGATTAGGAACAAAACTGGGGATATAAATACTTTGTTTTGGGAGATAATTATGCATGAATTTGGAATTTATCAATACATAAAAAAACCTTTTACAAATTTGAGCCTCAAACCTTTTTCTTTCCTCTCCACAACACTTTTCACGTTTTCACCTTCAAAGAGGGTGGCTCTTACATAGAATTCCTAGGGAAAGAGAAAGACCACGTTCTTTATTCACTGCTTTACCTATTATTGACCACTGGCTGGATTCACTGAGCCATGCACTATACCAGACACCATCCAATCTGCAAACAATACCAGATAATCCAGCCAACAGCTGATAACAGAACATCAGGACATCTTGGAAGAGCCAAGACATTTATTTGGAAATCCAAAGTGCTGAATCCCATCACTAAACATTTCTGCTTTGGGCCAAATGACTGATGCTTGGGTTAGGTTTGATACATACCCAAAGCTGAACACCAAGCCTATGTATAAATAATAACATATAGTTTGAATTATTCTGCTCATCCCTAGTTTAAGTAGTTTGGGTGTCATTCTTTTAATTTAAATAGACCCCAGGCTAAAATGTGCAATTTAGTGAAATTAGTATTATGGTGACAATAAACTTTTATAGGTCTGGAGGAGATCCCAGTTGACTGACTGAAAGGTCATCCCTCTGACTGCTGCTTGTGATATGTCACAGGTTGTGTTTTTTTTTTCTCTTGCACACATCAAAATAAAACTGTCTTTTTTTAAATCAAACCAGTTGTCATCTCAGAGCCTGTCTGATCTGTTATCCTATATTTTGCATTTTTTTTATTTTTGGTAATTTTAACAGTACTTTACTGAGTTCCCCCGAGTATCCACACTTCTCATACAAAAAGAGAAAAAGTAGAAGTGAAAGCAACTGTGACAGGCTTTTAATCATGACATGGACCTGTTCCTCAGCTGTCTCTCCCCTGAACAAACAAGACCTTCAGATCACTGAGTTCAGGAAGGCAGGAGAAGTAAAAGACGAAAAAGTGGCAGTCACACACCGTTCCTTCGAGCATGAAAAGGACAGGTAAAATTCTCTAGAGATCAGAATATGTAAACTGGAAAGAAAATGCATAAAGCCACTGGGAGTCAGATGAGGAGATAGGGACATGGGAACACAAGTTAAACTAAAGTAAAGAAATAACAATTCATAGGGAGAAAGAAGCTGAGTCACAACATCGCTTTATCCAGTGATCATCAATAAATGACAATGATCAATATATGACAAATGTAATATTACCTTTCCCTCAAGGTGCTTCTGATTTGTTTGAGCAAATGAGCATTCTCATCTAAAGTCAATGGATTTATTTGAGCGCAGGGTGCTACCTAATGTAAGTGTGTTAGAACCCATAGCATTACCATGATGGACCCGCTCCCCTTCTTTTTAACCTTAATCTCCTTGTGATACAGAATACTATATTTATGGCAATCCATTTATCCAAGTGAACTACCAAATGCTATTACTATTTCCATAAATTATTGATAGCCAGATTGAGGCCCTGTACTCATGGAATACTGTCACTTACTGAAGGCTTTGCAATAGCTAAATATCATTGGGTGCCATGTTTGATGCTGGATCTATTTCCAGGAACATAAATACATTTTATTTTTTAAATTTTAATAGTTAACACCGTGTGGGAATGGATAAGGGGTACTAACGTACCCCATTGGTCCAATAGGAGGGGGTAAAGCCTCCTGGAATACCTACACCACATATCCCAGGAGGCTTCGGGTTTCTCCTCCGCACATGCTCAACCTCGCACTTCGAGATCGAGTCATGTAGCCAAAAGAAGGAAGAAGATGGCAGTGCTCAGAACTTCCTCTGTGCCAAAAAAAGGAGGATTCCAGAATGGCATGGGACCTAATCAAGGCCAGGTATGGCAGGATCAGGAGCTCTGCAAAAGTAAAGGTATGTTGTGTTTTCTTATTTTTAATATAGTTCCACTTTAATGAAATGTGTGGGGCCTGGTCTGGTACCAGAAAGAGGGGGCATAATTGCTACCCCCTTTTTCTGGATACCCATCCTGTATGCATGGTTAAGGGTCTGGTTGAAATATTTTTTACAGGATACTGTACATGTCACATATACTTTTAATGCAATAGAAGCAGAGTATATTATACAGTTTTCTCCAAACAGCAACCATTTTCAAATAGTATAAAGACATGAATAAATAATTTTTCATCCTACATATTTAAAACCACATATCCCTATTTATCTGATGCTCTCCTTTAAACAGTTTTAGTAATACCAATTTGTTAACATCAAACATGAATTGCATTTAGAATGTGAAAATATGTAAAAAATTGTTCTGCTGGGAAAGTATATGCGATCCTCAGCTGAACGAGCTAGCACTTCCATACAATGACACATGTCAGAAGGATTTGCTTGTAAAGTTTAGTATACAGGCAGTTAATCTCCTGATGAGCAATAAATCCCAATCTTCCAACATGCTGTGATTTCTAGTGACTGCCTGCAGTGAAACACCTGCTTGGTGGCTTTACCGCTTGCAAGAGCAATTCCCTCACTGGGGCATTCATGGACCACGGAGCATGTATGTACGGCCAGTTGAACCTTGTTAGGAGGGGTCTGTGTTACAGATTTAATTCTATGCAGAATGCAGAGAGACAGAATCCTGATCTAATGGCAATAAAGGTAATGGCATAGGAGATTAGATCTGACAATTAAACTAAAAGGGAAGAGGCAGGCTGACAAGTCAGCTTAGAGACCAAAGTTTAATGGTATTTGCAGTGCAGTGTACCGACTCCTTTCATCTCGTTTTTTACCTAACTGTAGCATGTTTAATTAGAAACATTAGAGAGATAAAGCCCTGCTACGTAAAGAACAAAGGATATGTCCTATGATATCAAAATTTGTATTTTTACCATAATAAATAAATCTGATTGTAGCTGAATCTCTTCATTCTCACATCAACAAACTTTGCTGTCTGTCTGTCTAGTCTATTCCCATTTGTCTCTCTATATGTATCTGTATGCATTCTATAATTTTGATCATGTGCCAACAGGGAGTGCAATGTTACTGCATTCGTAAGGGGATATTGCAGTACCAGTGATGCAAATATCCTGGGACACAATGTACCCTTTGGGAAAATATGTTTAGTACTTCTTGAAAGGAGGTGATTGGAATCTGAGCTTGTTTTAGGGATGATGCAAAATGAGCAGGTAAGACACATTCTCCTACGGCCATGCACAGGACTGTCATAAGAAATTTCTGGGGCCTATACAGGGTAAATTTCCTGGGTCATCCTCTCCATGTCTAAAAGTTCCAGCATTGTAAAAGTCATGCTCTTTTGATTGGGGCTTGGTACAAAACTACCTCCTGATGTATGCATTGTGCAAAAGCACATTCTTAAGGCAGCACAGTGGCTCAGTGGTTAGCATTCTGTCCTTTGCAGCACTAGGTCCCAGGTGTGAATCTCAGCCAAAACATTATCTGCATGGAGTTTGCATGGGTTTCCTCTGGTTTCTTCCCACATTCCAAAAACATGCAGTTATGTTAACTGACTTCCCCCCAAAACTGACCTTAGACTGTGGTAATGACATATAACTATGGTAGGGACATTAGATTGTGAGCTCCTTTGAGGGACAGTTAGTGATAGGACTATGGACTTTGTAAACCACTGCATAATATGTTGGCCCTGTATAAATAATAATGTAATAATAATATGCTGCATTTGTGGTGCCATTACTGATGAATGGGAACCCAATGAATGGCAGTAATTTACACCTTTTTGAATGGAAACGCGTGCATTAACACATTGCTATTTTTATTAAGCCCTTAGGGAGGGTGCAGAAGAACACCTTTTAAAAGAGCTAAAGAGCTAAAGGTCAAAGATTGTAACAGTTGAAAGAGACCTTGCTTCTAGAATACCTGCCAATGGCAAAGCTGCTATAGGAACATTTAAGCACATTTATTAAGGCTGTTTGCTAAAAGAGATGAGAATCTTTACCTAATAAATTGATTGAAAATTCTCTACAATTATAAAACCATGTGACAAACATTTCCCTGTTTATTTATTATAATATGCACACTGTTGGTTATTAAAAGTAAACACAACTGCAATGTATTCAATCATAATTCTCATCTTCTTTAGTTAATAAACTTTATTGCATAGACTGCTAAGCAGGATTCACATTATTTTTACAGAAAAGATAATCCATATAGATATAAACACAATATACAGAAAAAAGTAGTGTTATATATCACCTATTGCTTATATTGGCTTTATTATTAGCTGTATTGAGTAACAAATAAAACCAGAGGTCATTATTGGTAGCCTCCATATTTAGTAGTAAGTAAGTGAATAAATCAGTATAAGTTTACTTTAAAGACAGGGCTCAACTCAGGAGGCTACTTAAAGTCTTCAGGTTCATGAGCCTTTTTAAATTAAATGCAGAGCTACTAAGATATGTGCATTTCAATGGAAATAAGCAGAAGGCTGCTTTTATCCTGCTTTGTCTGCAATGCAGAGGCACTTCAAATCCGCTGTACTAAAAGTTATACAACACAATTCAACGCAGGTCAAACACAGAACTGGTATCAGCACTTTTCCATTGAAATAAAAATAAGTAAGGTGTGCATGACAAATGCATTAAAGATGTAGGAAATCAACGTTTACTTATATGAGCCCCAAAAGAATGGATGGATCTCATTTACCAACTAACTACAAGCTGCCCACAGATAAATACAGCAGGGAGGTCAATACAAGACCCTGCACAAGTAAGGAAAGCAGCAGTGACTGGTCTGCCTTCTCCACAATGTTGCATACTGCTATTTAGACAATAATTGTTTATCCCAGGGTTTGAAGGCAACTAATAAAAAAATGATGAAAGTCATATTTAAAGAAGATTTGAATCCAACCATTGAAAATCTCATAAAAGTTGTTTTCAATATCATGAAACCTGGATCTGTTATTAAAAGAATACTGCCCATCGAGGTCTATGTTACATAGTATATAGTTACTTAGGTTGAAAAAGACGTAAGATCATGAAGTCCATAAAGGGAAATGAACATATCCCAGATAAAAAAGATATAGACATATTTGATCTAGAGGAAGGCAAAAAACCCCTGGTACATTTTGCTTCAATGGGGGAAACACTTCCTTCCTGATTCCAAGAGGCAATCGGATGTTCCCTGGATCAACAGTCTATGTTGTCTTTACTTAAAAACCTTAATACCCAATTGTATTCTGTGCTTCTTGAAAAGCAACCAGCTTTTTCCTAAAGCATTCTAATACCAATTTGTACTTGCTGAGGGAAAGTATTTCACATTTTTACAGGTCTTACTGTGAAGAATGCTTTTTTAAACTTCTTTACCTCCAGACACAAAAAGTGCCCTCTTGTCCTTTATAATGACCTAAAGTGAATTGCAAAAAGAGTTCTCTATATGTTCAGGCATTTCCTCCTATAGAATGTCAACTGTCTTCCAATACTTTTCCTACATTGTAACCTTCTGGAGGTGGTCAAATCTGCAAAAATTTGATTTGATGCATTAAACTTTTATCCAAAATTTGATTTAATTTGCCCAATTTGGGTTAGGGTCTGTAGGGAGGGATAAAGATCCCATCAAAGACAGATAGGGTAAAATTAGCAAAAAAATAAATCTTTATGTTCCATGCTGTATTTGCTGCATTTAGAATTAAAGAGCAGCCAATGCTGGAAGCGCTAGACGTGGGCGTCTATTTGGACAAAGATAGACCTGGAAAAATTAATATTTTAAAAAGAATAGTAAAAGAATAGTAAAGACTAAGGTATTGTTAAATCGTTATTGACATTGGAAAGGGGTATCCCTGAACTCAATCCCCAGGGAGAGGGGATGGATATCTGGGGGTCCCTTTATAAAAGACGGGTCTCAGATTTCAAATAAGCTCCCAACTTGCAGACCTCCACTGCATAGGTTAGGATGAGGTTGTCCTTCCCAACGATGGCCCTTAAAAGTGTCTGGACCCTGCACTGCAACATTTTTTAATCCCGACTTAATGGCAACACTACCCAGAAGCAGTGAATTCAGGAGCAGTGCTGCATCACTGCCACACCATTACAAGCAACTGTATTAGAAGGACTTCCCTGAGGGGATCAACAGGTATCTGTTAGCCTTTGCAAGGACATAAAGTGGTAAGAGTTAATGCAGATGCATTTATAATTTGATGCTCTAGCTTGTTTTTTTTCAACGGGGGCCAATTTCAACTCTTTAGATGTTCCTTATTCTGCAGCAATGTTATCTAAAGTATGACTTATTATTAAGTTCTTTATGTATAATTTTCTTTTTTTCAGTTTTAACATGAGACCTTTCAGTTTGAAATGCCTAGAAGAAAATGTGATAAAAAAAAGTGATATGGCTGTCATATTTATTTTTTCAAAAGTCAACAAAAATGATCCACTGTGTATACTTTTATGGTTGATTTCCAGGCCTTGAAGTAAAATTAAAGTGGAAAATTGCACATTGTGCTTTCATGGTCATGCTTTGTATGTTGTAATCTCTCCATTTCACAGCTGAGGGCATTTGCCTATTCAATGGACTTTGGTCCACTGATTGCTGATTTTGTTTTTGCAGGCATGAAATCAGCATGTCAGGTAAGGTACAAGAGAGGTTACACCAGCTCCGCATTTGTGACTTTAGGAGGTGAGAGTGTGAACAGAACCTGCAGTCGTCTCTTTAAACACATGAGGTACTTGCTGATATAAGTAACGTAGTTTAATTACCGTCTGTTTTCACATTATTACATTTCACACTTTAAAAAGATTCTGTGAAGCTGATACTTCTATAAATGATTTGAAAAAAAATTATTACTAAAAAGTGCTAATTGACGTTTGCATAATTTGTATGCTCGTATATTTGAACACTGTGGAAATTGGTGCAGCTGGTACTGATCAAGGATAATGATCATGGATAATTTAGTACTTTCCTAAATTTTTGTTGCATGAGGATATACAGCATATTTAAAATTGTTATCTTGCAAAATCCATAAACTGATGAGAAAATATCCGTATGACAGCTCCACTTTATGCGAGGGAGGTCACTCACCTGCCAGGACATGCTGATTGCTAGTGGACTCATATGGATTATTGGTAAAATAGACTCAAAATGTGGGTGTCCCCCCCTTACAGAATAATACAGATATTTTTCATGCCAACCCCCAGGGAAACAGACATTGAATAGACATATGCGTTTCGCTGTATTGTAATTTGATTTATGGCCAGCAATGGAATACCTAGTGTAGGATGACCCTTGGTATCATTATATTCTGAAGAGACGGGTTTACATTTTGGGAAAAGTAGGTAAATAATGTTAAAATATTTCTATCTTTGGGCAACCTGAATTGCAATCTTGCTGCAACAGTATGTTGACCTCAAATAAGCTGAAAAAAGTTAAATAGAATTTGTTTCAACCTTCTCACAATAGTGAGCAAAAGTTGCAAGTACTTTAGATATTTTGCTAAATGCAAAGACAACACTCTAAGCTTTTATATTAGAAAAAGTGCAACTCCAATAGGGTGGTGGACAGAGAGAAACTAAGCAATAGCCTCAGTCAAGCTCAGAGCCATGGAAAACTGGAAGTTAGTGCATCTTCTTGTGTCACTTTCTTCTTGTCCAGCTGAGTTCAATGCCTGTGCTAATGACAGTACCAGCTCTTGGAAATAGAAGGTCAATCAACCCAGTGTTGCAAGTCAAATGCCACTGATGTCCGTGGGAGACGATTCTGCCATTCCTGGTATTTTAACCTCTGAATTAATGTTTTTTAGCAATTTTTTGGATCCAATACCCCGGTCTATGTTTGACTTCATAGAATGTTCTCCCAACTTTAAAGAACATTAACCGTCCTCAAAGAATGGACACCAACCAACCTATGTTACCACCTTTGTGCATTAGATTTAACATTTGAGAATGCTACCTTTGCCAATATTGTTATATTCACCCATAAAAGACAGGTTACATAACAAAAATCCACACATAACAAATATCCTATTTGTAAGTATGTCAGTCACATCTTTTATGAGACTGTTAAAATATTCACATAATGAATTGGTTGTAAATATACCCCCATAGTGTATAATGTTCGGGGGTCATAAATATGTAACCAGGGATAGTTACATAGTAGGTTAGGTTGAAAAAGACATAAATCGATGAAATTCAACCACTAGGGAAAAAAACATATCCCAGATATAAACCCTATAAGACATAGTTGGTCAAGAGGAAGGCAAAAAAACCCTGGTACAATTTGCTTCAACAGGGGAAAAAAAACCTTACTGATTCCATGAAGCAATTGGATGTCCCCTGGATCAACAGTCTCTGTTATCTTTAAATCCTTAATATCCAGTTATATTCTGTGCTTCCAGAAAAACATCCAGCTTTTTCTTAAAGCAATCTATAGTAGTTGCTGAAACTACTTCCTGAGGGAGCCGATTCCACATTTTCACAGACCTTACAGTGAAGAATCCCTTCCTTATCTGGAGCTTAAACTTCTTTTCCTCCAGACGCAAGGAGTGCCCTCTCATTCTTTGTAATGATCTCAAAGTGAAAAACGGGAAAGAGAGTTTTCTATATAGACCATTTATATATTTATAAAGGGTGATCCTATCCCCCTTAAACGTCTCTTCTCAAGGGAGCTTGGCATTGCATGCTGTTATTAAGTCTATGCTCTACCAGAACCCCCAGATCCTTTTCCATTTCTGACTCCCCTCTAGACGATATGAAGCATGCATGTTGTTAGTGTCCGAATGCATACCTTTACATTTATCTATAATAAATAATTTTTGCCACTTGGCTGCCCAATCAAACAGTACATCCAGGTCTGCTTGTAGAATATAGATATCCTGTATCGACCTAATTCCATTGCATAGTTTTGTGTCATCTGCAAACACAGAAACTGTACTTTTATTCCCAAACTCTATATCATTTATAAAGATGTTAGACAGTAAAAGTCCCATCACTGGGGTACATCACTAAAAACCTTAGACCATTCAGTGTATGAATCATTAATTACAATCCATTTACAGATTGACTTTTCTAAACCTATTGGCCCTAACTTGCATATTAACCGTATGTGGGGTATGGTGTCAAACACTTTAGCAAAGTCCAAGTTCACTATATCAACTGCTTTTCCACTGTCTACCTGTTTACTTACTTCCTCATAAAAAAAGAGTAAATTTGTTTGACAAATTCAATCTTTCTTGAAGCCATGCTGACTATCACCTATAATATTATGTTCAAGCAGAAACTCCTCTATGTGGTTCTTTATCAAATTCTTTAGGACCTTTCCAACTATGGACGTTAAACTAACCGGTCTGTATTTACCTGGTAATGACTTTGCTCCTTTTTTGAAGATAGGAACCACATTGGCCTTACGCCAATCCATCGGTACTCTGCCAGTGACTATAGAGTCTCCAAAAATTAGAAATAATGGCATTGAATTAACTGAGCTCAGCTCTTTGAGGACACGTGGATGTAATCTATCGGGTGCTCGTGTTTGTCAACCCTAATTTTGCCTAACTGCTTCTCAACCATATCAATTTTGAGCCATTGTGACTCATTAAAGGCAGTGACATTGCTTTTCTGAGTTTGGACTTGAGCTCTGCCAGTTTCCTTTGTGTACACAGAGCTAAAAAAGTGTTTAGTAAATCCACCTTTTCTTTATTCCATTACCAACCCAGAGACATCCTTTAAGGGGCCTACATGCTCAGATCTGATATTTTTGATATTAATATATTTTTTTTAAAAATTGGGGGTTTGCCTTACTTTCCTTTGCTCTGTCTTTCATTTTGAAGTTTTGCACATTTTATCTCCTTTTTACATCTTTTGTATATTCTTTATAGTTTTCAAACGATGAAGGTGATCCTTCATTTTTATATTTTTGAGTGCACTTTTCTTGTTCCTTATGGCTTTTTTAACATCAGCTGTGAGCCACATAGGTTTTAATTTTAGCCTCTTAAACTTATTACCCATTGGAATATATTTTTCAGTGTGCTTTTGTAGAACAGACTTGAAACATTCCCATTTCTGTTCAGTTTTCTTTGAAGACAATATTGTCTCCCAGTTCAAGTCACAGAGAGCCTTTAAAAATTAGAAAATTTGCTCTCTTAAATTAAATGTTGTTATCTTTCCTGTTTTTGCTTCCTGTTTACAACTTACATTAAATGAAATCATATTATGGTCACTGCAACCCTAATTCGCTTTTATATGCACATTTGTTATAAGCTCTGCATTGTTAGAAAGAACTTGGTCCGGCGGAGTATCATTTCTAGTTGGGGCTTCTATAAACTGTACCAAAAAATAATCTTATATTAAATTCACAAATGTCCTCCCCTTTGCTGTTCCTGTAGTATCATTACTCCAGTCAATGTCAGGGTAGTTGAAATCTACCATGATTAAAATACTTCCACTTTTTGCTGGTTTTTCTATCTGTGCTAGAAGTTGATTTTCTATTTCTTCCTTAGCACTGGAAGCCTATAGCAGACTCCAAAAATGAATTGTGTTTTATGCATCCCCACATTCAACTCCACCCATAATGCCTTAACCTCATCGCTTGTTCCATCCGCAATTTCTTATTTCACATTCACTTTCAGATCACATCTCACATACAACAGACACCACCACCATTTTGTTTGACTCTATCTTTATGAGACAGCGTATACTCAGGAATATAGACATCCCAGTCATGCGAAGGACAAAGCCAGGATTCAGCAATGCCAACTAAGTCTTAATGCTTTCACTCATTAAGGCTTACAACTCACCTATTTTGTTTGCAAGACTTGGTGAAAAGGCTTTTTAAACCATTTTTTTAACAAAATATGTGACTCAAAGTGAAATGGAAAAATGGGGTCTAAGTGGCCAAAAATAGAACAAAATTAATGGAAGCAAGTCCACCCATTAACCAAAGGTGGAGCTTGTATGCCAGTGGCAAAGATTTTTGGATACGGAAATATGTGCTGCACCCTGGTTAGTAAGCACAGGGCAGATTACTGGAATTTATAAAACTTTTATGTGAAGGTGTAGGCAAGCTGAGTTGCAACCACTGAGAAATCTCAGTGAGAAATGAGTATCTAATGCAGAGCACAGTGAAGGAAGAGTCGTTGGAGGAAATATTTGGCTAGCATTCCTAGTCAATGCTCAATGGTTGCTAACAGGGGATGAAAACATTAAGCATTATTATCTTTGCATTGAATCCCTATGTTCTGATGTTTATTGGTTACTTACCCAAGGAAAAGCCCTGTGTCCCATTCTTCAACTCTGGCTTTGACAGTACCAGCATGGATTCATAACGGAAGACAAAAGTGGAGTAACCTACATGTTATCAAGAATGTAATCAAAAGTTGCAAGTGAGGACACCATTAAAGTTGGCATACTGGCTATTTTGTTTTTCATCGTCTGGAGCAAATATTACTTTTCATTTTAACCACCTGGGCGTTACACTGATGTCTAGATTTCTGTACCAAAAGCGTTACAGGTTTTCATGAATTTTTTTTTTTTAAATTGTAGACCTGTAACTTACAGAAATATGTCCGAATAGGGGTCTAGTAGATATAATGAATATAAAAAATGTCAATCCAATACAAAATGAATGAATGAGTTTCAATTTGAATTTCCCGCACACGCGCCGACGTCATCGCGCATGCACGCACAAGAAGCCGGCCGGGTTTTTATTTCCTCCGCCGGCCGGCTTCTTGTTTCAGAGAGCACCCGACGCTGGAGGAAGGAGAACGACGCGGGACGATCAGCGGGACCCGGTAAGAAGCCAGCGGAACACAAGATACCGGTCCCGCTGGTATGGGAGACGGCACCCGACGCTGGAGAGGGAGATCGACACTGGAGGACGACGCTGGAACACGGACACGACGCTGGATGAGCACAGCGGGACCAGGTAAGTGGGGAGTGAGAAAAGTACGGGGTTATCGATAATTGCAACTTTTTTTATTACGAAAAAGTACGGGCTTAACGGTTGGGAGGTTAATTGACTATGCAGGCTTTATTATTCCCTAGCACAAGCTAGCTTTAAATGAACCTATGTGGAATATTTTTGTAGAAGTGAGAGTTAAGATCATAGTTGACTGTAAAATGAAATGAAAAGATAATTTATAATAACATTAAATTTTTAAACAGTCTGTGTAGTAATTATTTATGCAAAAACATTTTACTCTGAAAGTGATTTTTGTATTTCTTTGCATAGCTACATTGCAGTCACCTTTAGAACAGTACATGTATTGTGTTAAAGTCAATCATTTTTCAGTAGCACTATATTAAAGAATCCTTTAATGATGTCCATGGATGTAATCAAGTCTTCCATACAGCGAGGACTTTGCTTGATACAAGGAATTATTTCTGCATTCTCCAGGCAATACAGGTGTTCTGTTTTTCTTTCTACATGGCTGAAGAGTATTCTGATTTCCTCTTCATGTTTCAAACTGTGCCTTCAATGACAGGCTTACAATTTTAAATAATGATAAATCTTTGAATCTGATCAACCTTCAGAGTTTTTGATGTCAAAGATATGATTGTTTCTAGCTTTTGTGCAAAAAGCAGTAGGAATAATTTTATAGATTTCGGATTTGAAGTTTTAAGGGCAACTTTCTTGTAAGTTTAAGTGACAGCTATAGGTTTTGTAATTTGGGTTTAGATGGCCTAAGCAAAAAAAAAATATTTCCCATTTATGCAGGTACCACCTCTTTCTACATCAATTATAATATATAATGCAGAAGCAACATGGAGAGTGTTTATACAAGCAGCTAAAGAACTATATAGTTCAGAATAAAATACGACTGTGAAAGACCTACAACAAGTTCCTTAATTCCGTGACTGGCCTAAAACTGAAGTTTCTATGTAATTGTTTGATCTTGTACATTGATGTTGTTTTTGTGGCCAAATAGCATCCAACCACTTAATTACCGTAAATACTTAAGTATATATCGTTATAAAATGTCATTACAAAACAAATATAAGTTTATACTTGAGTTTTACCAGTAGATGGTGCTGTGTCCCCAGTAGACACAGTAGATGGTGCTGTGCATATGAAACTCTTGCTTTATGATATTAAGTCTGTTACACACATTACATGACTCAGTCATCTACTGGCGACCAACAAACATGCACAAAAGTTATTTTAAGTATTAACTAGTAAAAAGAAAAAAATATTTATACAGAATGACCCCACAGGGTTTTAAATTTTTTATCCTTCCTTTTTAAGAAATGTTTGAAAAATAACACACCATGGATGTGTATATTCATATTATTTTCTTTTGATTATTGTGAACAGTGATGATCGCAAGTTTATTCAGGTTTCCTGTATTCACTACTGACATCAGATAGATCGGCATTCAGTGTTCAGGTACTGTAACATTTTTTTTTAGTATATAATATTTCTCATCTTTAGAACCTTAGAAAGTCCTTATGGCAAGAAATTTTTGGTAGATTTTCAGATGTTTTGCAAATGGTATTTGGCGTATTTTCATAGAGAACTCAACTGTCTGTTTAGCAAAATTCTTACCGTAGTTCTGTGTTATTGAAACCAATGTTGCTTGTGGCTAAATTCATAGTTTAGTGGTAGGATTTTCTTGCCATCACTCAGACTGCTAATCCAATATTAGACAATCAACAAACATGCTCAAAAAACCATTGCGGTTATTGCTAACGTGAATCTGTGTTATAGAGATAACATGACCCAGAAGAAAGTAAAAACAATCAAACATGTCTTAATAAATGTAGAAACCATTGTCATGGTTATATTGTATTATTCCATCTGTCAGCTGAACTGAACTGCCTGCATTATTCTGGACCCAAGTAAAAAACAACAATAATCCTACCTTGTTATTTTAATAATGCTCAGGGATTTTAACATGAACATTCTCATGAATTTTAATAAAATCCTGTAAATGTAGTAACATTCACTTGTATTTATTTACACATCAAATTTTGGATAACAATTATTTAATGCAATCTCAAGATTTGATTCAAAATTATATAAAAAAAAGACTGGAAATACTTATTTATACTGTCACTGGTAATAGGGATTTGCTGACTTTAACTAGGAGGTATTGGGAAATCCTGGGACCTAAAAACTTGTTAAAGTGAAACAAAACCCTGTGATATTCCCCTGTCCCAATTCTGTCTCAGAAAGATGCCATCTTCTTCCTTTTTGCAATCTTTGGCCATTCTGATTGGCCAGGATGATATCGCATAAGAATTAATTTACTGCTGGAACCACAGGGGTTGGGACCACATGCGCAGCCCAACAATTTTGGGAACTTGGGGGAGTGATAAGCCATGTAGGAATGCTTGATGCAGAGGGGACATCACCTTTCCTAAAGCCCTGCCTTATCACACAATTTTAAAGTGGAACTGTTCAACTTCAACAGAAGTACAGCAACAATCCAGCACAGAAGAGGAACAGGGGAGACAAACCTAACCTGTGTCTGATCTTGTCCAAAGCTGTTAAAGGTACATATGGACACGTGTTTGAGGACAACCTCTAGTATACAAGCAACTGTTCAGCTGAATAACCACAAACAGAAACAAATACAACAATGTTAGAATTAAATATGCACAGACCACTCTGAAAAAATTAGGAAGTCATAAACAAATGCAGAATAACTAGATGAGCAAAAAGTTATTTTATGGGTTCTATGGGGTTGTTAAGCATACAAGTTTCTGAACATTTTTTGTATTATTTTAACATTTTGGCTGATACAGAAAAACAATGTGCTTTTACCAGTTAATACTACTAATATTAAGAGTTACAATTACAGTTACAGTTACATGTTACAGATCAGTTAAGCTCTTAAGCTACGTACACACTTCCAATAATTATCGTTGGTAAACGAACGACGAACGATCCTGCACGATATCGGCGAACGATCGTATAGCACCGATCCTGTACATGCAGATAACGACACGATCGTTCGCAGATATTGTACACACAATAGATGCGATCGTTTGAGCGATACAGGAAGTGACGTGCACGACAGGAAGTGAACGAACGTTCGTTCATCACGCATGCTCAGACCATGGACGATCAATGAACGACCGTACACACGAACGATGTTCAACGATCGTCGTCCAATCCGATCCGCCGGTCCGGTCGTTCATTTCCAGCGACTATTCTCGTTCGTCGGCGTCGTTGGTTACTTTTTTTACGAACGATTTTTGACCAATCGATCGTTCGTCGTTCGTTCGTCGTTCATTTCCAACGATAAAAATTGGACGTGTGTACGCAGCTTTAGGATCACCCACAACCTCAGCTGTGTTTAACAAAAAATTTCTTCTGCAAGTAATGCAAACCATCCCCTCCCTCCATCAAGCCTCTGTCCTGCACAGGAGTGAGCAGTGAAGCCCCGTTCATATATAGGAGTCGTCTGTATGTTGGATGTCCTTAACTCAGGGACTACCTGTATTTATTAAAATATTGGGGGGAGGGATTCATAAGCTTAAGGCTATATACACACAAGCAATTGTTCCCATCCTATAATCTACGCAGGGCTGATATCGGATGAAAATCTTGTGTGTGTACAGTGCTCGTTGTCCATCGTCCGAACAACCATTCTGGCAGATCCACGGACGATGGACAATGAACGATCCTAATCCAAGTAAATAGGAGGGAGTGCAGTGGGGTGCCGCTCCGTCGTTCTCCCCCTCCCCTCTCCATAGAGCATTCATTCATGCATCCTGCAAGATCCTTTTCAACAGCAATTATTGCACGTGTGTACACAGTCTAACAATAGGTTGTAGGTTTTCAAAATTAGTATTAGAGTACAAACCTCATAGGTCTATGTTGCAACTGAGCTAGTTTTTTCCTCTACAACGACACTTTCCTATAAGTTGGGCATGACATTTGGACAGAAGGCAAAAAGATAGATCTGTTTAGTCACCGAAGAAAGTTTAATTAATAATTTATTGACTGTCCTTTGTCTGTACAAAGAGTGCATCAGATGCCCAGTGCTTCCAAACCTGTGATGTCAAATGGTTTAATTAAGTTTACCAGATAACTTATTATTCTGGTACATTACCTGCTGTTCAGAAGACTACTGTCTCCACAAGAGGCTTTCAAGGCCCGATGCTCTTTTATAGCCTGTGTGAAATGATCAGCTGGTCTAGTTTGGACTATTGCCAATTAACATTCTGCCGAAACAAGGTCCCTCCCTTTAAAGTCAGCAGAAAAGCTGCTGATATTACCGTGTTTCCCCGAAAATAAGACCTACCCCGAAAATAAGACCTAGCACTTTTCCCCCAACCTGCCCTAATATAAGACCTACCCCAAAAATAAGACCTAGTAGAAAAAAAAAAAATACCGAGCGGGAGACAGCGGGCATATTCATACATGAATATGGTAAGTGTTTTTTTTCATTAAAAAAAGTATATAAGACCTACCCTGAAAATAAGACCTAGTGTGTTTTTGGAAGCCCAAAAAAATATAAGACAGTGTCTTATTTTCGGGGAAACACGGTAGCAATACAGGAAAACAGCGATTAAAGTATAAACAAGGGGAGAACATAAGTCAAACCAAATGGGAGAAGATTTGTCTGTGCAGAATGCACAATTGCAAAGGAAGCTTTTTCTTACTTTTACGGCAGTTTCTTTTTTGTTTAAAACTTTAGGAAAGTTGCCACTTCTAACCATTTCTGCTATCCTACTACATTTTCAAAAATCCTTGTGCAAAATGTTCATGACCAGTTTTATTTTCAAAGGTCCTTTCTCAAATTTTTATTGGACATATCAAAGCACAAATTTTCTCTCTTATATATTTCACTGATCATTTATAACAAGAAAAAACAAAGACCAAACACATTTTTTTACACCACAATGTACATAAATCTATTCAAAATTATGCATACATGTACATAACTTTATTAATTCAGGAAAGAGGAAAAAAAACTATATATTCAATCATAGCTTATTTTAAAATGACACCCTACCTTAAAGTGGACTAAACCAGTTTAATTGTTAATTTGAGTAGAACAATAATATTCCTAAAACTGTCTTAGTGATCCTAGTCTTAGAGCTGTATTCACTTGTGTCTTATATATCTGAATGTAGACCAATGTATGTCACAGAAATAGATTTACTATAGGAAGGACATTTTACTAACAATCTCCATTTTCATCATCTTCTTCCCACAAAGCAAAATGATATTAGAAGGCATAACAAGTAGGGGTATAAAAATAAAAAGGAAAAAAAAAAGTTTGAGACATTAGTTGGGCTTTACTGAAACCCTTACAAATCAATTGGCAATATTGATTATTTATTATGTAAATATGTGTTGCATATTGTATACTATACATACATGCTCCATAATTGTCACCAGAATTGATCATTCCACAGACAGTGGGAACAAACAAATGCTATTCACAGTGCTGTTTTTTCTGTTGGAAAGAGAAAGGGGAGCATGAGAGAGAGGAATCCTGCTGCGTCCTCACCATAGTAAAGAAAAAAAGTCTGTAGCTGCCTGTTGTTCAGTTATCCGGGGGATTACTAAGTGAGGTTGGGGGACAGCTTTACATAAAAAGAGCTCAAACATTCATCTTTATTGGCAAAAATCTAGTGTCTGTAAATTGCATAAACCAAAACATTTGGCTAAAGAACTAAAGGGTGATGTCTTGAATTATTTTGACATCATTTGGGATTTCTGTGATCTGGTGGATTATTAGGCGAGGTCACACGAACCTGTTTAGATGCTGGATGTTTGCACATGGTAAGCACAATGTTGAGCTTTTGTATGTTGCCTTAACCAAAATGTTTAGCACATGAGAACTTTTTTGCTTTCCTAATCTGCATTCTTTTTCTAGGCCAGTGACAGGAAGTATTGAAGCTACTGGATCTGTAAAACAACCAGACAACTAGCATATCTTGAAAAGTTCGGCAATGGCCTTTCTTTCATGAGAAGTTTACTCTAATAAAAATTATGTATTATGTAGTTTGAATAATCAATACTGCAAATAATACAGCATATCATATAACTTATACATCATACTTAAAATAAAAAAATGAGATCAGTGTTGAAATGTAATGAACCAAAGCTGCAGGAAGAATAGTAAATAACAGCCAGCTAGGTAATAATAACAGAACAATGAGATGATTGCTGAGCTCTGCCATCCTGGAAGAATTGAGGCTACCTGTAGCCTGGCACAGTTGTTTATATGATCATTCATGAATAATAAAAACAAGCTTTGCTCTGCTAAGTCTTTCCTTCATATCTTTTGCACAAGCTCCCAAATTAGATAATACAAATTAGATAATACATAATAATGTCCTTAACTAAAATTCCAGCAGTATTGATGGCCATTGACAGCAAGTATATAGATCACATTAAAGCTTATCACAGCCATAAAAAAAATTTAGTCCGTGTAGAAGAAGCTGCTGACAATCGCTTATTATAGTGCCACAGTCCAAAAACATTTTACTAGAGGATTAGTTGACATAGCATAACTAAATTTTTAATGATTTTAGACATTTACATGTGTGCAATATTTATATCCAAATGATTGAAGAGCAAATAAAAACGGAAATAGCTAAAAGCTAAACAATCATTTTTCCATGATGACAAAGGTCAAACAGAATTTTAGACATTTTGAATTTTATTAAAAAGAAAAAAATGAAATTTCATATTTACAGTATTCAGACAATTTACTTAGCACATTTGGCAGCAATTACAACCTTGAGGCTTTTTAGGTGATGATAAAACACACATGGATTGGGGGATTTTTTGCCATTCTTCTTTGTAAATCCTCTCAAGCTTAGTTAGGTTGGATGGGGACTGTAGGTGGACAGCCATTTTTAGGTCTCTCCAGAGATTTTTGATAGGGTTCCGGTTAGGCTTCTTGCTGGGCCACTCAGGGCCATTCGCAAAGTTGTCCCTAAGCCAGTCCTGTGTTGTCTTCACTGTGTGCTTTGGACATTGTCACGTTAGAAGGTGAAGCTTAGGTCCAGTCTGAGATCCTGAGAACTCTGGAACAGGTTTTAATTGAGGATATCTGTGTACTTTGCTTCATTCAGATTTCCCTCTGACCAGTCTTCCGGTCCCTGCTCCTAAAAAACACCCAAGCAGCATGATGATGCCTTCACAATGCTCCTAGATAGTAAGCTCTTTGGGGCAGGGTCCTCTCCTCCTTTGTCACGGTCTGTAATCTTCTGTCATTTGCAACCCCTATTTATTTGTACAGTGCTGCATAATATGTTGGCGCTATATAAATCCTGTTTAATAATAATTATAATATTAAAAGTAATATGCTTAAATGTTGGCATGGTTATGGGCAGATGATGAGCTTTGCCTGGATTCACCCAGGCATAACGTTTATAATTTAGACCAGGCCAGCGAATCTTGTTCCTCACGGTCTGTGTCTACAAGCAGCAAAAGGAGGGGCACCAGTCTAGCCACTAAGACACAAAGCCCAAATCAGTGGAGGGCTGCAGCTTTTGGAACCTAGTCCTATCTCCAAAGGATTTCTGTAGCTCAGTCACAGTGATAAGTGTGTTATTGGTCACCCCTCTAAAGCTACGTACACACTTCCAATAATTATCATTGGTAAATGAACAACGAACGATCCTTCACAATATCTTTGAACGATCGTATAGCACCGATCCTGTACATACAGATAACGACACGATCGTTCAACGATATTGTACACACAATAGATGCGATCGTTTGAACGATACAGGAAGTGACGTGCACAGGGAGAGATATAGAGAGAGATAAATATAGAGATAGATTTTTAAATATAAATATATATATATATATATATATACACACACATAAACACAATACAGCCTGTATAGAACGTTCGTTCATCGCGCATGCTCGGAACATGCACAATCACTGAACGACTGTACACACGATACATGGTGAACGATCGTCGTCCAATCGGATCCGCCACGCTGGTCGTTCATTTCCAACCACTATCCTCGTTTGTCGGCGTTGTTGGTAACTTTTTTTTAGAACGATTTTTGGTCAATCGGTCTTTCATCGGTCATTCGTCGTTCATTTCCAACGATAATTATTGGACGTGTGTACGCAGCTTAACTAAGGACTTATTCCCCATGATTGCTCAGTTTGGCCAGGTAACCAGCACTTGAAAGAGTTCTGGTTGTGCCAAACTTCAAAAGTCAACATCTGACATTTTATTTCCTGGAGCTACAGAAACTATTTCCCAACACTTTCTCTTAATTAAAGTTAGTTGGATAAGATATAAACCAAACATAATTAATTAGACATCTTTTTCATTTAATTAAGTCTTATATTTGAAACAATCTTGCATAAGTTTAGTGTAAATGTCAAGAAGGAAAGGAAAAGACAGACTTTTTCTGGACAGACAGACTTTTTTCTATTATCTCAAAGAGGTTTAGGCCCTGATTTATTAAAGCTCTCCAAGGCTGCAGAGAATACACTTTCATCAGTGAAGCTGGGTGATCCAGAAAACATGGAAAGGATTTTTAAAAATCATTTGCTATTAGCCAGCAAAAGTTTTGAATCCAGGACCAGATGCATTCCAGGTTTGCTGGATCACCAAGAAACTACTCTGTCACTTTTGTTGAATATAAACACAAAAAAAAAAAATTTACACAAACTTATTGCCAGAAAAAGCCTGTCTTTTCCTTTCCTTCCCTATATTTTTTCGCTAATAATTACAGGCTTGGCATACATAAGAGTTCTTAAGCATTCCCTTTAGTGAGCAAACCTTTTCTTGTGATCTCTTTAGTGTAAATGTCACTATTTTAAATTTCTTGCGGAAGTTAGCGATTCAGATGCATGAATGAGTCTGAAGTTCAAGAGCCTTGTATGCAAATTACAGGTGAGCGGCTAAAAAATCTCCTTTATACCCATTCACCAGCATTCTGTGCTGTGCTGAAGTAACATCTGTGTACCGGCTATGGGAGATGGGGGAGATGCTAGTGGCAGGTCTGATGAGTGAAGGGGCAATGGGCCAGCTCCTCCGGGAGACACCAACTCAATGTTTTTTTACAGTCCTATATTCTGGGAAATATAGAGGGCCTCATCTGAGAGTGACAGTAGCCATGGAAACTCATTTCTGACCCATATCAGTGCTGCACACTTCAGTTAATAGGATATATTTATGAAAGAGATATGTAAAACAAGATTAGGAAATAAATAATGGATGGAGGAATTTGGTGAATATATGAAGGTAACTTTTCCTTAGTGCTAGACAGTAAGAACAATGCATAGTATAAAGAAAAAGACACACACATATATATAAATATATATATATTTTACAACAATGTATACCCTGCATTGTTTTCACAGTCTGTATACATTTTTATCATGTAACTCAAGTCACAAGGAGATCCTATTTTAACAGTTGTAACAACCCTTGCCTAATACCTAATGGTTTTCATTTTACTATACAGTTTCTTTGCTCTATTGATGCTTCTTTACTGTTTCCCAGTATAAGACATTGAATATTGTTCCATCTGCAAATGGTGAATCAGTCACTGCTTCTCTTTACTCTTTATCATCATCCTATTGTTTAATACTCATAGCCAGTCAAAGTTAGAGCTGAGCTCCAGACAAATGGCTAAATATACTGTTGAAATGTATTGACAGAATGTATATATTTCACAGAAGTTATTCTTCCCTATCGAATCCCTATCGAAGTCTATCGAAAACTTAAAAAAAGGATGCCTTAACTTATTCCTGTACCCACCATGCTCAAAATCCTTATCTAGGAGAAAAATAATGTTTCTCCAACTTCTTAAAACATTCTAGTTGGTGTTGGTCTTTAATTTGTTTTTCTTTTACTAACAGAGTATCTAAAAGTACATTCCCATCTAAGTCACCCTGGTACAAGCAGTGGGAATGGAAAACTGACCTAAACTTAAAACAAAAAAATATTACGGAGCTTTTATGGTGCTATCCCAACATATATATGACATTCTACTCATCAAATACTCCCCCTCCCCACCCCCCCAAAAAAAAAGAAAAAAAAAGTTACCAGAGATGCAAGATTACTACTGCAACATACATCCCACTGGGCAACTTTAATAACCAACAAAAGTCTTTAGCTCACCTTAAAATTAAGCAATTCCCCAAAGTGTTATTTATTTTATTATGGTCTGTAATATTGGCTTGATTATAGAGTGCAGGAAGGAAAAAATAATAACAACTGTGAAATATGGTGGGGACAGAGGCCAAAAATGTATGGGTTCCATTGCTAATAATATAGTTTACTATAGGTACATTGTGCTAGGTATTTGTAATGGAAAGCGTGTTTACTGAATAATTTGTCTTGTATTTTAAGTGCTACTTGCAGTGTGGAGGTTGTGGTGCTCCATAGAGTGTTCTGTGTATAATACTGCAAAAGCATGTGATAAGAGGGGAAACCAGATCCATGAATTTGACATTTTTTTTTTTTTGTTCATTGACATGACTGCCCAGATTGTGTCAACGCAGAAGTGCTTGAACTTTCATAAACATAAAAAGGCAGGGAGGGATTGGAGCTGAGGGACAAGTTAAAAAAGCTGGTCAAAGAAGCTAATCTGTAGAAGGAAAAGCATAGATAGCTGCAGGGGATGATTCTGGATCTAGGAATGGCCATTGCATTATTGTTTGCACAACTTAAAAGTAATCCAGTCTTTCTACCCAAAACAATTGTCATTGGGGAGGTCATTTGTCATAGCAGCCATGTGGGTGAGGGTACCCTGGCATTTGGAAATCATCAGGAGGATATTGGTAAAAAGCACATGGCATGAAGATTTTTGGTGGTTCCAGTGGTTCCCTTCCCAAAGGAGGTGCTCGAATCAGTGAGGTGCAGTAGAGGATAGACTTGGGTACAGTTCACTTTAAATATATTTAGGCCAAAAAAGCATTTTAGTTACTTCTAGTACCTAAACTGTTTGTATTGATATTTATATATTATATTATTTTTGTTTAACCACCTGGGCGTTACACTGAGGTCTAGATTTCTGTTCCAAAAGCGTTACAGTTTTTCATGAAATTTTTTTTTTTTAAATTGTAGACCTGTAACTTACAGAAATATGTCCGAACAGGGTTCTAGTAGATATCATGAATATAAAAAATGTTTGAAACACACAATCATGTAAAAAAAAAAAAAATACTTTTAATAAAATTAAATAAAAGACACAAAAAAATCAGCTTAAACAAGAATACATAAATAAATGAAAAATACTGAAAATGCGATAATTCGGTATACTGTATAGTAATATATTTTTCTAAAACACCTCCCTAGTGTTTGTCACATACCTATAGACAAAACCACATAATATATATAATATATTTTCTATTATTTTCTATTGGATTGGATGCAGGACTTTGTGTTCAATCCAATACAAAATGAGAGTTTGAATTTACCAATTACATACTTTGTATTTATTTTGAATTATTTTGTATTGGATTCAGGAGTTTGTATTCAATCCAATACAAAATGTGTTTGAATGAGTTTTAGTTTGAATTTCCCGCACACGCGCCGACGTCATCGTACGTGCCGACGTACACGCACGGAGGGAGAAGAAGCCGGCCGGCTTCTTCTTCCCAGAGAGGACACCCGACCCTGGAGGACGACGCTGGAACACGACGATGGATGATCACAGCGGGACCAGGTAAGTGATCGATAAACCCGAACTTTTCTCACTGTATTTTCATACAGTGAGAAAAGTTCGGGTTTATCGATAATTGAAACTTTTTGAAGCCCGTACCAAGGTCGGGCTTATCGCTCAGGTGGTTAATGTTTGATCTTGCCAATTAAATCCTTTTGAATTTGTTTGTGTTTTTTTTTTATTATTTTTTTAATAAGAAAATGCTGTAGTAATAAAAGAGGGCCCAGTTCTTGATTAATCTTTTAGTCAACAGAACAATTGCATCCTAAAAATCTATGACCTTAACAGATGCATATCAGGAAACCCCCGTTCCAGCCATTTCTTTATTGCTGTTTATTATTCAGCTGAAAAACAAAAACAGCATCTGGCACTCATTTTTCTAAGAATATTGCTTCCATACACAGCAATATATTCATATGTATGACTACCTATTCAAGCAGGAACATGTTGTCTTTTAAACAGGGTTAAGTTTACTATAAATTACTTTAATTGCATTGAATTCACTTTTAATTACATTTTAAAATCAGAATGTCTCCTCCTCCTCCTAAGATCTTAGCAAATGCTAGTGTATGAGTTTTGCATAACCATTTAACATCCTTTCTGTTGAAATCAGTCTTTTGCCCTGGAACTAAATAACTTCTTGCTCTGTGCTAAATAAAAAATTGATCACCTTGTGAATGAGAAACGTACCATCTCCAGCGAGATCAATTACCCAGTGAAACTCATTATCTCAATGCAACAGTACCAACAAGGAAGAGCCTGCTGAATACAACATTGGAATATGAAGCTCTTTATCTTCTACTTCCATAGAACTTGATGAAAAAGATGGTCATGATGTAAATTAGACTTCCTCTGTTATTTTGTTTGTGTTTTACTAATTCAAGTTTAGGCCTCGGTTAAATAAAAGGGGGGGCGGGGGGCTATGCTACCAGTGATTTTGAGCAGCTTTAACACTCTCTTGGGAGCCAAATTATGCCAATTGGTTGTATATTTGTGTGCATGTAATCATCACTTGGCATTATCAGGAAACATAGTTGTTCCTAGCTAAGGCACTAAATTACCTTTATTACTGAAAAAAAAATAATTTTAATAGGAGGTTTATAAAAGCTCACATATCATAGATCTCCTGACATGTTCTGAAGAAGCGGTCACATTTGCTGCGAAATGCGTCAACTGATTTAACACAACTCTTATTGGTGTCCACACAGGAGATTGGAAGCATAAAAAATGCAGCTGCTACTATCATTGTTGTTGCTATTTTGTACTTGAATTAAGGTTTTATTGGTTTATACTAGATTCTAATTGTCCTTAAAAGTCCCACTATTGTGTGTTTTTAACCCAAGTATATCATTTGGGAGCAAATGTACCATAAAACCAACTCAGTTTATATTCAAATCAGATCATTTCAGTTTTTCCTTTTTATTACATTTACAAACTTGTCTAAAATTATGTTTTCATTTTGTCATTATAGAGTAATGAGTGTAGATTAATGAGAAAAAATAAACAACTGTAGCATCTGGTTGCAACATAACAAAATTGAAAAATAAAGTGAAGGGGGGCTTTTCTGAAGCCACTGTATATACATAATATATTTTATATAATAAAAGTGTTTTTTAACAACCTTATGTGAACATATGTGGAAAGATAAGAAGTATAAGTAAATTATGGCAATGAGCGGACAGCAAGTTTCCACACAGCAAATTATTCAATAAACAATTTGAAACTGTGGAATGGTTAACTAATATATTTTAGTTTATTCGATATAGTACATTGATTTAGTTAAAAATTTGATCTTCTAGATTGAACAAATGTTACCTTGTGGATTTCACAGATAAGGTAAAGTGTTGGTGATTCTGAACTTGCCAATGTATATATTTGGAATATCACTGAAACTGATCTATTGATATATTCTTAAACAAAACAAAACACATAAATAAATAATAAATTCTTTGCATTACTAGTAATTAAATTAACTGACCAACTTTGCATTACTGGTAATTAAATTAACTGACCAGTATCACTTCTTATTAGTTTGTGAACTTATTGAACGTTCTATCAACAAAGGAAATCTTTAACAGCAAAAAAATACTTCTTAGGCAAGCAACAATTCAATAAGGTTCCTGGGTTAATGTTACATCGCTTTGAGAGCAGTCATTGTGAATAATTATAAACAGTGTTTTGGCACAAAACCGTGTTAAAAGCAAACTGTAAAAACTTTGTTTCTGTGTGCATTTTTCAGTCATATAATATGATTGGATCTTCCAACACCGTGGTGCCCAACCTTTTTTCATCTAGGGGCTGCTGTTGACATTGAGATAAAACCCACCCACAATGCAAACAAACAAAGTTGTATGTTTACAACTAGAATAGAAATGTTTCTAGTTATCGTACTTGCAGTTACATTTCCCTTTTCTTACAGAGAAATTGGGGTTCAAAGACAGTAAGGGGATAGCTATGTGTGACAGGGTAGTGTGATATGATGGGTATAAAATTGTGTTTAATATTTTTGCCACCATCCCTCTGTTCCAAAGAAATTGGGGTTCAGAGAAGGTGAAGTGGCCAGTTTTGTGTAACGGGCACCCCACCATCAGCTCATTCCCTCACACCACAGCATTTGGAGATTTAACTTCAGGTGGCAGTGAGTGGTACTGAGCGTCTCCCCCTAGGCAGGGTTCTATGGCATAAGGAAGGGGTAACTGCCCCACAACCTCACTGCCAGTCCTAATGCAGTCTTGAAGTCTGAAGTTTTGAAAGGAAAGAGTATATATTTTGGGCATCACAGCACAGAGCAAATTGGCATTACCCTAATGCTCATTGCCATGAAAGTGGCCCCAGGGATCCCTAACATGCAAACCTAATTTGGGGACCCTGGTCTTGAAATAGCCCTCCTTAGAGAGAAAAGATCCCTCATATTAGAACATTATGCTTGTGACCCCGTATCTGGCAACTTGTTTTGTTTAGGGGGCTGAAATTGGGTTAGTAACATTTCCCCTATCTACCCTTAAAATGTCACATTTCTATGACAATTAGTGTAGAAAATATAAGGGTTTATATATTGGGGATAACGACAGCTGCATGGACACAGACACAGCTCTCATGCTGCTGCTGTACAAGGGGTGGGAATATATCATAGTACAAGGTGGGTGGGGAGCAGACACAGCTGATTGCCAGGTCTATAGTACTATTAGAGAGCTGATTGTGAGTATGCTCAGGAAGCTCCTTCTCCTGGTAGAATGATCTAATAGAGAAACATAGGAGATGTGCACGCCCAATCCCCTGCAAGACAATAAGCAGAGTAGGAATGAGAATAGGGCCAGATGCGGCCCGTAGGCCGTAGGCTGGGCGCCATTGTTCTAACATATTAAAAGTATTATGGTTAATCTACAAATCTCTGTATTTAATAAAACAAAAATATGAGCATCATGCATTTAAACTGTAAATGTTACATAGAAATGTAACATAAATGCTACCATAATTACAAAATGTCTACTTAATACTAATATATTTTATAATAAAACATAATATTACTATAATATATAATATAAAATATATACTAAAGATGTACTTTAAGGCTACACTTGCGGAACAAACTTTGATTTACAGTTATGTTTAGAATAATAACAGTGTTAAAAAAGTGAATAAAGTTCAAAATCCTTATAATAGTTTTTTATTTACTTACTCACAAATGCAAGGTTAACACTGCCTATTCTATTCCATCAAAATCAAAACATGAAGAAAAGTGCATTAAATTTGTGCTATTGTAAAACCACTGTTTCTGAGAACTGCTTAACATTTGTGTTGCATGGAGTCAACCAACTTCTGGCACCTGTGAACCAGTTGAGGATGATAGGACCACATTTACCATTTCTTCTGTTTTTCTTGGTTTTGCCTTAGTACATTTGTTGTACAGTTTTACATTGGATTAAGGTCCGGGGATGGGGCTGGCCACTCCATAATGTCAATCATGTTGTACTTGAACAAAGATGTTGCTCATTTACTGGTGTGTTTGGGGTCCTAGTCTTTTGAAACAACCATTTATAGGGCATTTCTTTCTCAGCATAAGGCAACATGACATATTCAAGTATGTATTCAAACTGGTTCATGCCTAGTATGCAATAAATAGGCCCAACACCATAGTATGAGAAACATTCCCATACCATAATGCTTGTGCCACCATGCTTCACTGTCGTCGCAGTGTACCGTGACTTGAATTCGGTGTTTAGGGGTCGTCTGACAGCCCCTAGACCCAAAAAGAACAATCTTGCTTTCATCAGTTCACAAAATGTTATCTAATTTCTCTTGAGACCAGTCAATGTGTTTTTTGGAAAACTCTTACCTCTTCACCACGTCTTTTTTTACATTGAGGCTTTGCGGGAGCTTCCTGGCGTTAGCCTAGTTTCACGTAGGAGTCTTCTAATTGTAACAGTACTCACAGGTAATTTTAGACTTTCTCTGAGCTGATCATTGGTTGAATTTTTGCCATTGTGGCTGTTTTTGCTTGCTTGCTTGTTTTCTGTTTTCTCTGCTTCCACATCTTTCAGGTTTTGATTGCCATTTTAAATCATTTTAGCTGAGCAGCCTATCATTCTCTGTACTTCTTTATATGTTTTCCAATTTCCAATCAAGTTTTTAATCAAAGTACCCTGTGTACTTCTGAACAATGTCTGGAACGACAAATTTTATTTAGATTTTCAGAAAGAAATGCACTATAACCATCATGAACAACATTTGCTGCCTTCCTAGGACACCTGTTTTTTCACAGATTGAATGACCTCACTAATTGAACACACTGCTATTATTTGAATTTTTAATTAATGATTCAATTACCCCTACAACAACTATTGTGTCTGACATATGGCAGATTAACTTTTAACATTTTTCACAAAACAAATTAAAAAAATAAAATAATGAAAAATTGCATTAGATATAGTATTTATACAGTGTATATATATATATTTAAATATATATATATATATATATATATATTTACTCAAAACTTACACACTGAATGTATTCTTTTCAACTTTTTTTATTTAGCTGTGTCTAAAACCTGAACATATTTTGAGATGCATGTATTATTTGAAAGCTGCCAGTGACATTTCAAAAGGTCATTTTTTGTACAGTCTGCTTCTCCTTCAGCCTTATCTACAAAACAGACATGCTCAGCAGGAATTCAAATATTGGAGGATTGGAGCCAGTGAAACATTTATACGCTGTGTGGACTGAAAGTAATGTAACTGTGGATACTACTAGTCAATGCATATATAAAATAACTCAGAGATATCTGTTGCAAAACAAAAGAGCAAATGTGGGCATGTATGCTTACTCAACAAGACATGCACCAATGTCATGGAAAATGCACAAAGAAGTAGCAAACAGATGGGATCAGATTTCTAATTATGTTGAAAGATGCACATGGCTCTTTGTATTATCATACAGGGTATGAAAACAAAGCAGTATGATGTTCATAGTAGGCAATAGCTATTGGTTTTTAGGGTAAAATGTGGGTCAGCATACTAGGTATAATATCAAAAAGTTAAAAATATAAAGATAAAATTATATATACATCACCAAATCAGATTTTGTTCTTATAAGATTAAACATACCAAACACAGTAGAAAAGTCTTCATGTGAAGAATCATGGCATCAACAATACCATCAAATATATGACATAAACTACATCATTTTTTACGGTCTCTTCCCCCGGAGCATTGCACTCACCGCGCGAAAACGAGTTTTGAGATGACATGCGTGGGAAGTGGCCCGCTTAGACATTCTTTGTCTTACCTGTATGCTGTGCTCAATCAGACCCCAGAGACCTTTTGCCCCTCATATTTGCGTGCATGGGAGGCTGAACTGGGGCTTGCTTTGAGCCCGGAGCAACAATGTAAGATTATTACTTCGGTTCAACGGTCCTCTACATGCAGCAAGTATCGGGAGCTTAGTTTTAAGGTCCTCTCTCGGTGGTAAAAGGACCCCAGAGCGGCTGCATAGTATTTTCCCTGATGTCTCGGACAGATGTTGGCGGTGTAACCGAGGAAAGGGCACCATGTTACACATTTTTTGGTCGTGCCCGTTATTGGATTCATACTGGGATCAGGTGAGGGATCTCATGCAGAAGGTCACAACTCACAATATACCTGGGGATCCCGGGTTTTTCCTCTTGCATCACAATACTATTCCGGATAAGAGTTACAGAAATTCCATTCTCAGACACCTTATAGTGGCAGCAATCGCCTGTATTCCTATGCTATGGAAGACAGTGTCGGTCCCCACAGTGGGCATGTGGCTCCACAAGGTTAATGATATCATGCTCATGGAGGACATGACTGCGAGCCTGAGGGGCACGCAAGAGAAATTTAATATGTTATGGGGTGGTTGGATTTACTATCGGGACACACTGGAGTTCAGGCGCCACCTGGATCCGAGCCTCTCAGGCTGAGGGAGGGGGGCCTGGAGTATCTCAGGTTACATTTACTTACCTGTTTTTTATAACACCCTTTGCAGCACCGATTGTCCGATGATGCTGATTTGCCTGTAACTACACCACGAGTAACTTCTTTGTTTGTGTTATGATGTGATATATGCAATGCACCGGTCTTTGTTTCCCCATACTTACCAGTTTTGTCTTACTCTGAGATTTTATTGTTTCTATCTATGTGGTTTTTATGTATTGTGTTCTTTTTTCCCAATAAAATAAAAATAAAGAATGTTAAAAAAAAAAAAAATATATGACATAATACACAAATAGGCATCATATTATTATACAAAGTTAAAAATAGTCAACAACCATGTTTAAAAAAAACTATATAGTATCAACAGTAAACAAATGCTAACAGGCACAATATAAACAGATAACAGGGGCTGTCTGCAGCTCATCTGAAAGTTCTACCTACCCACCAGAAAGATAAAATGATATAAAAAAAATTCTTACAGTCCAAACTGTAGCCAAACAAGGTAGGAAATAGGAGCCTAGCAGACACCTAAAGACCAAAACCAATTAGAGATAAAAAGAAAAATATCCTGAGCAAAGAAATTCCTGATCCTGGAGTCACCAGGTTTAGGTAGAGCAAAAAAATGGGTTCCCGGCATGGTAAATCTGACGGAACAGACACTCACAAAGGGGAAAATTGCCGGGAAAATTGTTGAGGTAAGCTAGAGGTACCAACCGTGGTATCTGAACAACCAATGGACATCATGAACCAATGGTGAACACTCTGTACAAAGTCTTATCCAGTGGGCAGAAGAATATATATATATTGGAAAAAAAGCCAACAAGGGTGGTGCCCAAGCTTTGTAGTGCCACTCTAGCACAAATCAGCTGGTAGAAAAAAAACAACCTTAAGACTCATCCCACATAGTAGACTGTGTAGACGTCACCTTCTCTTATTTTAGGTGAAATCAATATATTACTCCCAACACATTAAATATTTAATTGTTTAGTAAATCTTGTACCTCTGGATATTATTTGATGTACATGATTTAAAACAGTTTACACCACACATTCTTTACCATTTCTTTACCAGGATCATATCATTTTCTTGGATTTGAGAATTTGTCTAGATTTGCCACCCCATGTCTACCATATCAGAAGGCCAGGCACACCTTCAATGGGCAGGCACACCTTTGCATTTATACTAAGGTAGGATTTCTTTTATGTAAAAATCCAAACTTTCAGTTCATGGTAATATTTTTTGCCACTATGTTGAATATCAATAGCTCTACATCCCTCCAGAAAATATTGAGCACTGTTAAAACATTTCCAATAAGTGCCTACCCATTTTATACCTATCAGCACAATTCATAACAAACCATTTACCCATAAAAGATTTCATTACTTAATTCACATCTTGCTTTGTACATTTGTTACAGAAATCACTTGCCGATTTTATGTGAGTTTTATGAAAATGGAAATAAATATCCAATCATAATGAACAGTAAACGCAAATGCCAATGCACTTGTAGTATGATTGAGTTACAGCAATAATGGAGGGCTCAATGTTCTGGTATAAATAAGAGGATTTGCAAGGCAGAAAACGTTCTTGGAGTTCAATTGTCATGAAGAATAATTTAGTCCAACATCTTGCACAACAAAAATTATTTATTGTGTTAGTTCAATCGAAATCCTACACTCTTTCATATGTACAGTATGCACTTGAGCAATAGGCAGCTAAGCAACAGTGTTTAAATATGTCAGTAAAATATATTAGGTCGAACAAATTAAAAAAGATTTTGGCTGCAGCCTATGCTTATGTTTTATGGTTTTATGCTTACTTATTTTGAGCTGCAAATAAATGATCATTTTTTATTAATATATATATATATATATATATATATATATATATATATATATATATAGCATTTATTTAATATAGTAAAACATAACAATAATAATATTAACATATTATATATATATATATATATGTAATATGTTAAACAAAGTTTAACAAATGGACATGTAATACATTAAACAAAGTTTTTCTTCAAAACCCTCTCAAAGGTACATTTGCAGTATTGCTGTATTGATATTATTTTAAATTTGCAAGTTCCTGTAGCCATGCATCCATTAGTTGGCATGCCCAAAAAAAATCTTTAGTTCTGCACAACCTTTTTGGCTTGTGTTTTCTTCAGACCCGAATAGAGGATATTATAACATATACACATCTTGGTCAGAAGTCGGCCCACATTCCAATTCCCTTTCTCTTAGAAAATATCCAATGGAGTTGTGTCACAATGTACAAGCAAGCAGTAGGTGCGAAGGAAGGGCTGAGCCTGATCCTTGGAGTGCTCTGAATTCTCAGCCATAGAATTTCTATAGAAGAATTTTGGTAAAATATATTTTATATGCATGTAAATAACATGTACATATATTTTATATACAAATTAAAATTAAATTAAAAGAAAATTTGTAAATATGACTTGATTAATATAAACCATAGTTTTATATTAACTATTGTTCATTATTGTTTTTTTCTATGAAATTAAGGATCCTAACAGCAAGTTGTGGTCAGTTGGCAGCTAGAAGGTGTTTGTATTTCAGTAGGCCTTTTTTGTAAGGAGAATAATACCACAGTGGTCCAAAGATGGATATTGATCATTATAAATAGCAGAAAAAGCAATCTTGGAAACTTTAAAATACTGCATTTTTACAAAAAGCATGTGATATGACATATGCCTTAATTAAAGTGTTATGTCTTCGCCCTGTAGCAAGGAAGGGGCATCTTCTTCTTTTGTCACCTGACCTCACACTGCCCAGCCGCAAAATCGGGTTACAAAGCCTACGGTAAATGGGGAAAAAAAGAGTGCTAATCCCACTGTGTATGCGAGAGATTGGTGTTTTTTTTTCATTATAGAAAAAACTTCAGCATGTGCAGAAGGAGCAGCCAGAAGCCTCTTGGGACATGTGATGTATGTATCCCAGGAGGTTCTGAGCTCCTGATTTGTCTTTATCGCTGCAACAATAAAGATAAAAGGGAAGGGGCTTCACTTTTTATTTTCAAAAAGGGTTTTAGGCCCCCCAAAAAAGTAAAAGAGTTTTTACTTTACATAAAAGGGTTGTCTACTATCCTGGTCAGAGTACCAGCATAGAGTATAACACCATGTAAACTTGAACCTGATGTTCCAGCTGAACCCCACTAGAATCTAGAGAGATTATAATTTAAATAAAGAAGTGAATGTTCTTAACCTCCTGAGAGGTAACCCCGAGTGTGGCTCAGGGTAAAAAAAAAAAACAGCTGATAGCGGTAACCCCGAACCACACTCGGTGTGGTAAAAAAATAAATACTTACTTGGTCCCATCGGCGTCCTCCAGTGTCCTGCCCGTCTGATCCCATCCATGGCTGCAGCTTCTTTCTTCAATCTGTCCCTCGGTGAGTGCGCTGACGTTCCCTGAAAGTTCCCGGTGACGTCAGTGCGTGCAGGAGCATAGCAGTAATTTCAAATTATTTTGTATTATTTTCAAAATAACTATTGAATCCAATACAAATAAATCGTTATATATATATATATATANTATATATATATATATATATATATATATATATATATATGCTGCTTTACAGTTATATTACAGGTTTCAGTATTTTTGATTTATTTATGCACCCTTGTTTTAACAGATTTTTGTGTTGTTTATTTAAAGTTTATTATTACATTTATTAAATATTGGACATATTTCAGTGAGTTATGTCTAAGAATTACAGGCTTACAATGTAAAATAAATTTTTATGAAGGACAATGTACCGCTTTTAAATATATAAATCCGGACAGAAATGAACCGCCCAGGAGGTTAATATATTTTCTCTTCTGTTTAAATATTCTTCAACAAATTGCTCTTGGAATCAATGGTTCCTCTAGTTTTTTTATTATATTTTTGAATGTAACACCTTACAAAAATGTACTCAGTACATGCATACTCAGGTTTCTTGAATTTGCATTAAAGTATTTTATTTTACTGAAAAACCCTTGAACATAACATTATCAGAATAGTTTCCATGAGAAACAAACTGCTATGTTTTCCTTCTTCTAAAAAAAAACAAGCCAAGCACAGTCATGCAGATTAGAATCCTATTTCAAGCAGCAAGCATGCGGCTCCCCGCTCAACTGCTAGCCGCTTACATGCCCTTTAGCATTGAAAGTGGGGGAGCTTTTGAAATTCTTATGCCACATATATTTGTGTCCCCGTTGTGGTTATGGCAAAGACACATACCTCTGCCACCCTTACAAGGCACATATCCCGTTTTCCTGCTTAGCCTCTGCTTGTTTTATTATAAGATAAGTGAACAACACAAGCCACAAAAAGCTTTGAATGTGACGGTAAACTCAAGCTCAACTTTTATAGGGAATGTTGAAGTGCATATAATATAGGCTGTTTGTATCTCAGGATCTACCAATCATTCGATTTGTGATTTACATTCTACTTATGCATTTATTATAAATATAATAATTTAAATAAACCTTCAGCACCTCATAATGAGAATATGATGAAAAATGCATCATATTCTTATTCTGAGGTGCTGAAGGTTTATTTTCAATTGACTACAAACTGCCTACTCAGCGTTTTCCTCATCTTTTCTGCACTTTTACGGACTTGGTAAATTAATGTACATTGCTTCATAGGACTTTACAAATGATTTTTCTTAATACCCAAGTATATTGAAATTAATATATATATATATATATATATATATATATATATATATATATATATAGTATTCTTTCTACTGCCCACAATGTTTTTGTACTTTGAGGTGTAGATATAGTTATTACAGTAGGGGTACCTTGAAAACCTGAAAATTATTTGAAGGGTTACCCCTGGTAAAGAAGACGAGGAAACTCTGCCCTGGACCCACCTACTCTTGTGATCTAATCATGAAAGGAGAAGCAACACAAGCTAATCTCTATAGCAATGGAAAAGAAAATTTATTTATGGCAAGGGAAAGTTTGGAGGAAGATCTTTCATCCAGCAGAGGAAGAGAGAATTGGGGTATCATAGATAATAATAGAGTTTTGCATAAAGAGTCAGGAATCTAGTTATCATAAGACTCCAATGCTGAGATAGTTAAGGCATATTGAATGGGTAGGGAAAAAGTGGAATCTCAACTTCTCCATTGGGATAGTTGAAAAATGAGGAAGTCTATTGTAGTCAAAATATAGCACAGGCAAACAGAGGTTTGTGTGGACTTAGTTCTTAGTGGACTGTAGTTCAATGGAATAGGCAAATAAGTAATACATTTCAGTAATTACAAAATAAACCCAACAATAACATTTCATTAAAACTGAACAGAATTGATTACATTTTATAATTGATTTTTTAAAATCCTTGCTTACATGTAGCAAACATATGTATGCATGTAAATAGGGGAAATAAACCCAGGGGAATAAATGCTTAGCTAATGCTAGCTACAAACATGCAATTACTGTAACATAAAATGATCTTTGCTCAGCAGCTGGTTCTATGGAATGGGGAGAAGATAAGCATAAAGTGCTCTGCTGTGTTACTAAAAATGTTTTATCAATGTTGGTCTTAGCAGATAGATACTCAATGATGTTGGGGAACAACTGTAAACACTAGTTTTGTGACATAGACGATCATGAACAATCATTTTGGGTATTGAAAATCTATATTGTATAAAGACCCTAATGAATATGCAATACCCAATCTAAAACTTACCAAGACTTCCCTGTATTCTTCCATTGGCCAAAATTGACAGCTTGTAATGCGATCTAAAGGTCATTGAAATGCCTGGGAATACACACTGGTATGCGTTAATGTGCATTGACATGTGTTTGGATGCATTTCCATGCATTTAGAGGCATTTCCATATGTTTGAATGTATTTCCATAGATTTCAATTGAAAACTCATCAGGGAAAATAGCACTAAATAGAAAGGTTTGAATCTAGTCTTAACAGCCACTACTCCTACTGTCAATAAAATGTGAAAGTTTAACTGATGGAAATAAAGTAATGGAACAAGAATCAGAGGCAAATATTATATGAATGATATGTATGTAATATAGCCCTCCAAGGCTGGTGAAGATAGACTTTCATGGGTGAACCTGGGTTATCCAGTACACTAAAGCAGGTATGAAAAGAAGAAATTCTTTACAATGTCTAAATGTTCTGCTGACTTGTAATATCCAAGTAATGTTACCCAAATAACTAAAAATAATTCACCCTTTGCTTCTTTAAACTGTTTAGCCAGGGAAAAAAGGAGGTGTTTGCTGTCTGACCATAGCTGCATTATGATCGGCACAGATCCACTACCTATATCAATCTATTATCTCTGAGAAGCATCGTCCTACGACTAGAGCAGGGGTCGGCAAACTTTTATGGTCATTAGGCCATTTATGGGGTGGGCGGGAGTACATTAGGCCGGACTCTGAATCCCCCCCTAATGGTCCCGCCCACCACCAGGGAACATTACAGAGGAGAGGGATTTACCTTCAGCGAGCTTTTCCTATTTACTGAGGCAGCAGAATATAAACACTGGCCGCGGTAAATAGGGGAGCAACAGCAAGGAGGCGCCCCTGGCAGATCTGGCCAGCAACCTGCGGCTCCAGAGCAGTGGGTTCTCGGCCGGCATTAGGCCAGATCGGCCAGGGGGCGTTAGGCCGGAATGAACTACCGGCTAGGCCGTATCTGGCCTAAAGGCCGGAGTTTGCCGACCCCTGGACTAGAGCGAAGTTATACAACAGGATACATCAATGGCAATTTAACAGCCCATGTTGCACTACATCCATGGCATTTTTGTCTTTATCAAACAGGTATGCAACCCTAACTTCAGTTATTTCACGCACACCTAAAATTTAACATATATATATATTTATTTATTTATTGCAGTTATTTATTACAGTTGCAGAAAAACATTGTGATGGAGATTTCCATGTGGGAGAAAAAAAAGAGAAAAAAATCTTGTTTGGTGGGCATTCGATATACATTACTAAAAATTATTTGTTTCCCTGTCCCTTTACTTCCGTTTAACAAAATTTTATTACAACATTTACATCATTCTTTTTATTGCTAAACAAAACCTTGCAAAATAAATACATGAAAAAAAGAAAACACATACATCAAATAAATGTATTTCTTATACAGTCTTTATGGTATATAATCTATGCTCTGCACAGCATTTTAGCAGTGGACTCGGGCTAGCTACAATTAAATATTCTTTGATGTATGTTCATTGTTAATAAGGTGTAAGCGTTCTGCGTAAGGGATGTTATTAAACCTAATATCTTTAAAAGGTGACTCATCACTAAGGACGAACATTGTTCTGTATTGTGTAAAATCATTCAGAATCATAAATTGAAATATGACATTAAACAAATAAAATAATATTTGGCAACTGGCAAGAAACACATCTAAACCAAGAGCTACAAGAAAAAGTCACTTTCTATATCTGCATATTTGCTCAAGCTGAATCTGCTGGGATGTCATTAGGATACTTTTTTCCAATGAATTTCTGTTAATACTTTATTCTGCTTTAAATACTTTTTAAACCCTGTGCACATTTACAGAATTGTGCCTTATTTTTGGATGTGATAATTGTCATTTTTCTTTACATTATTCTGTTTCTTAATTTATACTTGACTGATCATATGATGTACAAGACAAAATTTAGATTTTAAATATTTTTAAATCTTGCACATGATTAGGTATCTGGCACAGGTTCTCAGAGCAGCTCTTACTCCTGAACCCTTTTAGTAAATTATTCCTGTTAAATCTGCAATGTTATGTATCAGTATCTGAGTACATATATATAAAACTGAGGGAGAAAATGGGAGGTTTTGTGGTTGTTTCAATCAATCATTTTTTAGTATTAAAATGACCCCTTAGGGGCTGAGTCCTGGAATCGTCATTCCAACAACACTACCTTGTAAAAGAGGAAGCTTAATACTTACCTCCCTGCCAAGCGGTGGTTTGACATTTTGCTTTGGGCTACAGGTGTGGCCATTATGCTAAATTGTACAGACTGGCAGGGGAAAGAACAATGGGCTGCAAAGGGAAACCTAGTTCCACTTTAAAAATTTGTAATCAGGCAGGGTTTTTTTTCTGAAAGAGACAGACATTGTTCCTTCTGCAGTAAAGCATACTTACCTGCCTGATTACTCCCTTAAACTAATAAATGCTCTGAGCATGAGAAGGTGTAGCTCAGTGTTCATTTCCAGGATACCCGGAACATCTTGACTTCCCCTGTAACTTCTGGGAATGAATGAACTCTAACACGTTACATTGTCCCAGCCCAGCCAAACAAGATGGCCGAAGACCCAAGATGGAATGGGGACAGGTGAGTAAACACTTTAGTTTCATAATAATCATACTGACCAATTAATTTTTTTTGGACAGGTTCATTTTAGGTATAAATCCCCAATGGTCCATATGAGTAACAACTCAAGTTTCCTTTCTATGTACCCCAGTGTTTTTTCAATATCTTTTGAAGTATTCTAGTACATGAATGGGTATTAAATGTAATGTGTGTTATACGGCACATCAGCCGTAAAACGTGCCAAGAGCTAAATTTGAGCAGCGGGGCATGGTAGTCTTAGTCCTTAGCACCACTAAAACTAAGGGCTGCTTGCATAAAAAAGGAGAAGATTTTACCAATGGCCATTATATTGCTTTAGAATACTTAGCACTTATGTAGCACTCAAACAAACAAAGAAACAATAAGTGCTCCTAGTTTATTGTTATATACATTTACAAGATATGGATCTCCCTTAAGAATGGAGGTGGCCAATTGTGAAGCCAGGAATAGAAGACAGACTAGCTAGGGTATTACAGACCCCTCACTGAGAAATGAAACATTTTCAAGTGTTTGTCAGAGCAATTTTCTATACGGTATGACTGACTGATATTCGAGCCTAATTTGCTACGCTTTGCTTTTCTTGCCCTCTTTTGACTCCTAGGAGAGTGCAGAGATGAGCTTCCCTTGTGAATCCCAGGGGTTTTCATTTCAGCCTGGTGTTTTGGAAACCAGTTACCCTGACAAATCTGTGAAGGGAGGAATCCGACAGCTGTAACAGGAGGTGAACGAGGAGCAAAGGCCGTGGTGTTTTCTCCAATCTATTACTGGAAAAGCTGTGAAAAGAAGAAGCCCTTTAGGAAATCTGCTGTTTTTTCATTGCCAATACAGGATTAAATGGGAAATCTATTTCTCAATACCTTGGATTGTGTTGTGTTGTTTTTTGTTAGTGTTATTGGCAATTTACGATTGAATTTAAATATTTTTAGCCACTAGAGATGGTGAAGAAGGTAACACGAAAGAAAGCATTATAGAAAAATTGTCTTTTACGTCAGAAAAACAAATGCCAATAAGAAAAGTATAGCAAAGCAAGAGAGAGATTTGGGAGTAACCACTTATTTTTTATCTACTGCACTATCATTCCTAATATTGCCGTCCCTAACTGGTAATTTATGTTTAATTTGCATTGCTAATTGCCAGTCTGCCTTATGTTATTAGTTGGTTTATATTGCTTCCCATGGCCCCAAAGACACAGTGGCTCTCTGTAAGAGGATAAACAAATGTAGATCCCATGTGGCCACCCGGGAAACCATGCAAATATAGAGATAATATACCTTCATGGCAACTGAAAGCATTTTAGGTGACCTTGATTAAAAAGAATGGCAGAATGTTTGATGGTTTAAAACTGTACAAATATGCCAAGACCTTCCATGTTCTAATGCAATAATAAAACCTGAACATGGTCAACTTTTTTTTTTTTTAGCGTATTTGATTTAAAACCATTGTACCTTTTTTACTTATAAAAGAATCCTCATTTGAAAAAAAAAAATAAAATGCATTGCACCCATGAGAATGGTTTTATAGAACATTATGAACTCTATTTAAAAAATAGGGAATCGGACATTCCTTCATAGGAATCCTCCAGTTCCATGTGTTTATTAGGGGAATATTAAGGGAAATATTAAGGGAGTTGAAATATTGAGGGAATATCAGGTTCCCTGTTTTATATATAGAGCCCTATGAGTTTGAATACATAAATAGCTGTTTGCTTTGAGACTGTCTCTCTCTACTTTATTCCTATATTGGATGACCTGAACACTATAATAATAGTAAAACTAAACATATGTGCTTATTTACTGATGTTTCTGTAAAAGTAATTTAGTGGATTATGATAGACTAAAACACCCCTTTTTTATAATAGATCAACAATAAAATCATTTTTTCAAGGTTACCCTTTGTAATAAAGCTGGGCTCCAGAAAAATAGCTAAATACATTCATTACCCAAAGAATTTGTATTTTTGTTTGGACTGTCCTTAGATTTAGGCCACTTTTAGATTAGCTGTAAACTGCAGCATTGTACCACAAGCTCAACCACCCACCCATTAAACAATATGAGAGCGGATGGGAACAACTCTGCAAACATTTGCACACGGTTCCGTTTGCAGTGGGGTTACAACATTTACAACAGTTGTTTCTAGTACTGTGGTTGCTTTTCCTCCTACGGAGGAAGAACAGCGACAACTGAACTTAATTGAACAACAAAGCCTTGCAGCAAATGCTCCAGTTGACTCTAAAAAAGGCCGCTGGGTACTTGTATTTGTGGCTAACCTCACAGTTTTCAACTTTAAGTCGGAAAGGGGCCTTTGCCACTGATAACAGCACTTTTTGTTAGGGCAGGTATTCTGAGGCAGCAGAATGATAATCCTATCCCTCTATTATTCTACTTTCTTTTCCTGTCATCTTTGTCTTTACACTGAATAATAAGTGAAATGTAAGTGATCTAATTGCCTATTTAAAAAAATAAACTCTTTTGGTTGTGTTGAAAATATAGAACTGCAATGATTTGTTTCTAAAATATTTGCTTGGAGTTTAATTGTAACCAATACTAACACTTCTATGACCAAACCAAATTATATTCTTAACACTAACCATAAACTAACTCACAAATGTAACACTTTACATTTGCCCCTTTTTCCTATGTCAAACTCTAGATTAATCTAGTTAACCCAAAATATAAATAATTGCTTAAATTATGGTTGTAATATTTTTTTTGTAATAAACCCCAAACTTATGTACTGAAGCCATCACCAACCAAATATATCTGTCCCAAGCTTTTTCCATTATGGTGCTGGAGATGCATTATCCCAAATTAGGAATCTGTTAGACTAGTGATAGCTGTCATTTTCCAAAGAAAGCCAAATCATTTCCTTTTTTGGTACATTCTGACCACCAGGCAGATCAGGACCAGAGTAACCTCTTTATCCTCCTCTGCTGAACCGACCATAGTGACTACAACAGTAATATATAAATAATAAATTTGTTGATAGTAAAAAAAAGACAAAGATTTATGTTTCTTCTTTACTTCTTGATTTTACAAAAGTATATCAGTAGTGAATAGCACCCTCTTCTGTCTTGTTAATTTATTTTTATAACAAAAATAATCTGTAGAACAATATAATGTGATGTATAATCAACCATCACATCTCATTTTCTTCACATCTGATTGACAATAGATAATAGACTATAAACTGTCTAAAAATAGAAACCGTGTTAAAAAACCATATGTGCACATTCTGTGAAAGATAAAAAAGCTAACAGCAAAACATAGAGTAAATGAAATAATATTTACTTTAAAAAAATGTATGGTTTAAAAATAAAAAGGCCTCTTTTAGTAATGTGTCCTACATAGAAATTGTATGCATTTGCCTGTAGAAATTACTCCAATGTGCACTTGTTTTTGTAACTGCCGATTTCTGATACTCATGAAGTCTGATTGGCTGCTATCAGTTAATATGTATAACTCTTAAAAGTATTTTTTTTAATTTTTTCTTATAGCAACTAATAAAATTTATTTGTAAACTTGAAAAAATTTTAACTCTGATTTACAGCCCAGTAGTATTGACTTTCACAAAAACTAAGGACACTAAACCTAGGTTCTCATCGTAGATTAGCAGTGCTGGTGGTTTGGTGGTCTTGGCATGGGTACCTATTAATAACTATGATATTTTTCCCTAAATGTCAACTTGTATAGGAAAATTTGATCTCTACAAATAACATACATCTTGTTTTAGGGCAGTGTTTTTCAACATAGGGTTCCCCCCGAGTTTGCTAGGGGTTCCTTGAGCCATTAGCAAGCGGACCTTTAAGGTTAAACTGACATCAATGATCTTTTAGGCTACCTGTAAGGTTTGCATTCTTCCTACTATCCAGCAATGTAAGTTGCATTCTTCATATTGATCACCACTCTAATGTACTGTGAGCTGTGGATATAGTTATTATGGGAAGGGTCCTCTAAGACCTGAAAGTTATTTCAAAGGGTTCCATCATGTTAAACAGTTCAATAAACAATGTATTTGTGGGTGACATAATGCACCCTTATGCATCAATTGGAAGGGGTGATGACTGGAGAAGATAAATAATATTCCTTTCTTTTTTTGAATAGGTAAAAAACAATCTTTCTTCTTTTCTTCTTCAAATTTTTTATATTATGTAGGCACAGCACAGAAAAAATAGTCAACCTAAAGTAAATGTTTACAATATAGGTCATTAGAAATATTCATTTTTCCAATCAATTTCCTTGCACCTAAATTGATCTGTAAACTCGATTTCCAATTCCAGTACCCAGCAATCAATGGAAGCTGTAAGAACTGACCTCTAGTATGTAGATGATAAAGAGAGCAGCATGGTAGCTCTTGGGCAAAAAGGCACAGCAGCAAGAAGCAGAATTTCAATCCTTTTCAGTGACCTTCCTGAAACAAATCTCTTATAACTTATCACTTTTTTGATTTTATACCTTCAAAAACTGAGGTTTGTACTGGGATGGTACCTGAAACAACCACATAACATAACTGGAAATATGTTTTTATATTTCACCCATGTAAGTCTGATTCAGCTGGAGATCTAACATTCTGTTAATGTTATGACCTGCCTTTCAACTTTTGCATAAACGAAAAAGGGGCACAGTATACCTTAATGTATGTAGGCAATCAGCACATTCATGTACCACCCCCATTGTGCAGAAAATAAAAGAAGAATAAGTTAAAAAAATGGTTAAACCAACAAATCCTTACTACTGTATGTTTCCTTTCAAGTGCAGCCGCCACAACTAATCACAAAATCCCACTAGATGCTGTGTCCCTAAGTAGAAGAAGATGTAGGGCTAGTTGATAGTCAATCATCTGCAGTCTTGGAGAGCTTTAATAAATCAGGTTCATTACGGGAGATCACGCTGTAAGCTTCATCAAAGAGAGCAAGTCAAGGAGCCCAATCAAAACTTTGCCATGGAGTCCCATTATTATTGGACTATTATTATTATAGTCCCTGTTATTGGTCAAAATGATATCCAGTTTAGAATTTTTTTTAACTGTGCTTAGGTGGCCCACACATCATTTTCTTTTCCTGTATAAACCTGTTTTAATGAATTGCCTCGCTAGTTATTGTTATTATAGTTGTGATGTAATGGGCAATTAAAGATATTAGATATGGGATGAGAAGAAAAAAGATATTGTACACTTCAGGACACAAAATTAATTGTTACATATTACTATTTTCATTATTTGATGATAAATAAAACTGTTGTGCAGCCTCATAAAATGCAGTAAAATGTTATGTTTGCCGGTCACAGGCTATGCCCATTACAAGAAAAATGCCTTTGTCTACTCCCTCCTACTCATTAAATGAACCATGTACCCAATGGAATTTCTATGATGTTAATTCAAACACTGCTTGATTCTGTAAGTGTTTTTATTTTTAATGACTATGGATTTGTGGCCCTGTGAGTGCCCCTCATTACCACATCATTTACCTCTAATGAGCCAACCTTGTCAACATCCTCATTCACCCGCTATGACACCAGGTGTAATTCTCTGTATCGGTCATCGTGCTCTGCATGTCTTGCCATCCTCTGCTTTCCTTTGACACAATCCTAACTGCAACGAAAGCTTGCTATAGATAGGTGCAAAATGACTATTATCTTCAGGAAGTGTTTTTTATAGAGGTTAGTTTTATTTGTCATGAATAAAGTAGATTTTATTTTCAATATATCAGGAAATACCTTACAAAGTATGTCAAACCATTCACATTAGGAGATTTAAAAATATTACTCAGTATGTCAAATAATGCTACTGCAAAATGTTGCTGGAATGTAATTTTACAAAGATACCAGATTTATATTATCGTATATTTAAAGTAGCTCTAAACCCACAAATCACAAAAATGTCATATACGCTTTAATGTGGTATTATCATTTTAGAGGTTACCTTGGATCTTTTGTATTTCATTTATTTAGTTTTAGTGCAATTCAATAAAGGTAAACAAAGTTGTCCGAAAGAAAAGCTCTTCTTTAACTTTTTAAATGGGTTAAAAAATATAAATATATTTTTTAAGTCTTCGAGGAACCCCTTCTATACTACATCCTCATTCATAGTAAATTAGCATGACGGTCAGTAGAAAAAAAAATTGCTGGCCATTGGCAAGAATGCCACCATTACAGATAGCCAAAAGGATCATTGGTGTCAGTGTTAACTGACCAGAGTAATATACAGTATATTGCTCATTACTCAAAGAACCCCTTGCAACATCTGGAGGAACCCTGATCAAGAAACACTGCAATAGAATAAAGGACAAGAGGTCCTGTTATATCAAAGAAGAACCATTGTTAACTCAATATGTGCAACACTATTTAATTAAAATGCATCCTATAGTTTTTAAGAGCAAGAGCAAAGTGTTAAAGAAATTCCTAATGGCCTTGGTTTTATGTCAAGGTCATGTATCAAATCAAAATATAAGGACATACTTGGAGATCAAGCAGTAGAACAAGTAGAGTCTTGAGTTTCAGCCTTAAAAGTATAGAAAAATTAAGAAAAGAATTTGAATAGGAATATACATTATAAGCAACTAAGTCCATTAAAACAATAGTAAAACTATATCAATATTGAGGGGTGGTACATGATTCTGGAATGCTTGGCATAAGCTAAGCATCTAAAATCCAATTCCAGTCCTAAAGGTTAAATATGTTCTAAAACTTTATTGTAGTTAAATTTGTTTCATGTTACATGTTCAGAAGGTTTATACAGAACATATAGTCAAAGACTTCCTAGGGGGCCTGAAGCAAATCTGTTCACTTGTATTGGCAAAATTACAGTTTAGCAAATATATTAGACATTAGTATACTCAATGTATACAGAAACATGGCAGACAAAGGTTATGACTTCCTACTGTTGTAATCCATAAAGCAATCAGCAATACATGAAAGATACGGAAAAATTCCAATAAAGCCTTTTATATTCTCAGTACAATTGGGGTACCGTATTTTCCGGCGTATAAGACGACTTTTTAACCCCGAAAAATCTGTGCCAAAGTCGGGGGTCGTCTTATACGCCGGGTACCAATACTTACCTGCAGCTTGCTTCACGTCCGGCGTCCCCGCGAGTCCTCCTTCGCGTCCGGCGTCCTGTGCAGCTTGAGCGAGTCCTCCTGTGCAGCAATGCGAGCCTGCACAGGAGGATGTGAGCCTGGATTGGCTCTTCACTGGAACACGCCCATTCATTAAAGGAACGCGCCCATTCATTACTTAGAACTAATACTGTACTGTTCCTTCTGCCTCTCAGTTCTCGCACAATAGCGAGATCTGACAGGCAGAAGGAACAGTACAATACTTGGCGTATAACACGACCCCCAACTGATTGGTTAGAGTAGGGGGTCATCTTATACGCCCAGTCGCCTTATACACCGGAAAATATGGTATATACAGGAATGCAATAATTTTAGCAACTTTGGTATGCCTTTTGGAGAGCACAAGTTTGACAGTCTCAAGAATGACTGTGGACAGCTAAGGCTAAGTTGCATTTTGAAAATTACCGTATTTTTCGGACTATAAGACGCTCCGGCCTATAAGACGCACCCAATTTTAAAGGAGAAAAACCTAGAAAAAAAAGATTCTGAACAAAATACTAAAAAATCACTCTGTGTCAATGTATCCCCTTCTAATCACTCTGCATGTCGGCTTCTCCTCGCTCAGAGGAGGAGGAGACACGCGCTGCAGCCGGGAGGAGAGCGAGGAGAAGAAGAAGCCCACAGCATCGCGGGATCGGGTGAGTATGATTTTTTTTAATTACCGGTATATTTAATATGTATTTGGTGTATAAGACGCACCCACTTTTCCCCCCCAGTTTTGGGGAAGAAAAAGTGCGTCTTATAGTCCGAAAAATACGGTAGATGCCTATTTATTCATTTTTTACAGAATGTAGCACAACTAGAACATCCCCCATTATTCACGTCAAAACCATGTTCCAATGTGTCCCTGTTGTCCCTCTTTTCGGGATGATATGCACACTAATATAATATATATTTACATATTTAAGTGTTATTTTGAACTAAGCCTTTCATGCAGCCACTAAATTATTCAAGTTGTTAATCTGAAAGGCTATTGTAAAGGATAAGTAGCTGTAGAAAAAACAACTAGGGCTCTATTTATAAAGCAGCAAATCTGACATTCCCTCAATCATTCCCTGGTAGCAATCAATTGCTGCCATTCAAACAGACGGGGCCTGATTTATGAAAGTTCTCCGAAGCTGGAGAGAATACACTTTTATCATTGAAGCTGGGTGGTTCAGCAAACCTGGAATGGATTTGGTCCAGGATTGGAGAGCTTTATTAAATTAGTCTCAAAGACCTGGAAAATGTTTTGTTAAATAACATTAAATAGACCCTATAGGTTAAACTGAAGGGTTATTGTCTGCAAATAATTACAAAAATTTGAAACAATTGCTGAACTGTACTGGACTATATTAAACACTGCATTCTACATCATTTAGAATTTTGGTAGGAAATAACAAAAAGATTTGGGGAATGAACTAACACTGTTTAACATTAATTACTTTTATTGTAGTTATACACTATCTGGACCAAACTTGTATTTACTTGTATGTCTGGAGTTCCATATTATGTTTCTAGATTTCTGGTACTGACAAATTACAATACTTTATATGTGCTACATATCCAGAGCAAATATTAGTTTGTCTAGTTATTATTTAATGAATTCTACTTTTGCAAACATATTTGTTCCCTTCTTGGACTGCTACTCATAAATTGTTAAAGGGGTTATAATGTCGGAGCAGTAATGTACTCTATGAAAATGCAAAAGAATGATAATGACAATGAAAGTGTGTGTTCGGTGTCTGTAAAATGACTGTTTACACAAACCTCTCCGCATCTCATCCGCCAGACACAATACCCATGAGATCTGTTCCAGCGCTAATACAAAGTAACCAACCAGCCAATCCTGGGAGAATGGTAAGGTGAGTGTTCATTTTTTGCACAAGATCAGTAGATTGCATATATAAAAGCATGTTAAGTTTTTCAATATTACTTTATGCTCCCTCTGCATATACACATACATAAACTGAAACTCAGTATCAAATTAAAAAGCAAATAGAGAATCTGCATAGTGTGCTTGCATTAAACCATTAAAAATGAAATATATATGTATACCAGTGTATTTATAATGGAATCGGATGCTGCATTTCTTGAAAACGTCCTTATGCACACATGACCTTATGAATAACTGCAAAATGTTCAACATTAGCATAAACCTAGATTTGTAAAAACAGCTATATACTTTTATACTATATATTATAAATATATACATATATATATATATATATTTATTTATTTTTTTAACATCTAGGCAAAAAACTTTTCTGCAGCAGGGAGGAGAGCTCAGTGCCTGTCCTATTTATGTGGAATGTTGTAGGAATGAACTTGGGAGGAAAGTAAAAGTTAGCAAACTTTTACAAATAAAAAAGCCATGGATGGCTACTTGTCTTGCTTTGACAGCTGCATTCCAATTATGGAGTCCAGAGCTTCAAAACAACTAGCATATAGCAACCCCCAAATAACTTCCTAATATTTCTGGACTCCTTCTTTAGTGCACTTTCTGTTTATAGACCCTATGCCCAAGGGCAAAATCTTTCCAGGACCCATCCCCTGTCCTATACATCTGATTTCCTTAAAAATGGAAAGCTTTCATCTCATCTCAGAAAGATAGGGAACCATTTACAAAGTTTACGTTGGTTTAAGTGGTATGAAAGTTGGTAAAGGTTATGTGCATTTTTATTATCTATCCTTGATATTGTATGATATGTTAATTCCTATAAATGTACGGGTTTACAGATATGTGATAATTGACAATAACTTCACCCTGCTTTCTGCATCTGTTGACCAAATATGCACAACAGGTATTAAACAGTTTTGCCAATGCCCTTATGTAAAACAGTTTCAGTTCCTGCCAGGTAGGTTGCTCTCACATCTGAATTGGCTGATACACTTTGCTCAAGTTATGCCCTTTTAATTTAGCTAGCATCTGATTCCGGCTATTTTTTGGCAAGGTCCCAGCCCTGCAAGAACTAAACTATAAAAAACAGCTTTTTTTGCAATACATTAGTACTATAGTACTGAACTGTTCTCTGTATACCTTCAGACTGGTAAGCCAGAATTAAGCTTTACTATACTGGAAAACCACTCAACCTTGACTGTTTGACATGACTATCTAACACCCCACAAAGCTTCTGTACTTAGCTGTCCCTGATAACAAAGTTCTTCTGAATATATATAAATATATATATATATATATATATATATATATATATATATATTTATATATATATATA
>NC_092868.1:13402523-13417502 GCF_032062135.1 Pyxicephalus adspersus
TATATATATCCCTCGATGGCGCTGGTTCTTTCTGTATTCCAGTCCCGTGTCGTCCTGGGATTCCTCTTCATCCTGGCGCTAAGGAGGCTCCGGGTGCCACCTTCTTCAGCCTTCTCTTCCATCTTCTTCCTATTTTCTTGGTACGTCACACGATCTCGCACTGCGCAGGTGTGAGATCGGGTGACGTAACCATTGAAAAAGAAAAAAAAGAGCCAAACTCACTGTGCTTGCGTGAGATCGGCATCTCTTTCCCTTAATAGAAAAAAATGCCCCTTCTGCACATGTCCGAGATTAGGGCATGCGCAGAAGAGCACCCAAAGCTGTGGGATGCATGACGTAGGTATCCCGGGAGGCTCTGCCGCGGCGATCAAGACTGAAAGAGGAGGTGCTGCATCTTAAAAAAATAATTTACATTTTTCCTTTAAATATAAGGGTTGTCTACTCTTTTATGTAAAGTGAAAATGTTGAGTTTAGATACGCTTTAAACACATAGACTGGATAGTTAAACATAGATCTGCTGGGTGATGGGGAAGCTTAGCACACTGAGAATTCTTTTTTTTTTTTCTTTTTGGCAACTGCAGCTTGAAAACCGCTCGCTGAGCAGATCACTGTGAAAGTCAGTGGGAAATGTCATTATCCTTTCAGATGTGAGGATCAGATGCAGCAATTTCTGGAACATATCCTCCTGCCTGACAGTGCCCCAGCTCATCCTATGTGATACATTTACTGTTTTTTCTATTGTGCTCTAAAGCAGTACTGTAGGTATTTGTTTAGATACATACACACACACACATTATTTCATTACAGGATTATTAAAGTGCACAGAGCTTCAACTTATTTGTTAGGCATAGTGAACATATTTTGCTACTTTATTAAATAAAGCTAATAATCCCAATTTCTCTCATTTAAAGCTCAGTTGTTGCCATAGACAGGTTAAAGGGAGATTGGGTTAAGGTCACTGTTCTGACCAATCATAGATGTTTGTGAATTTTAGGTTGATCTGCCGAGCTCTGTAAACAATTTCAGCTTAGCAAAAAAAGGAAAAGAATAAAATTTTATAGTCTGCACTTTAGTAAATACATTTAAAGGTATATACAATATATATCCTTTATTACCTAAATTGTTTTCAAAACATATACCTAAAAACCTTATGTTCTGTTTATAGTCATAGTTGCATAGTAAGGTTGAAAAAAGATTCAAGTTCAACCACTGGGGAAATAAACATATACCAGGTAAAAAACCCTACGGACATGGTTGATCCAGAGGAAGGCAAAAAGAACATTCACAAATGGAAGAAATTTAGCGCTGTTACTTTTCATCTAGAAGAAGTGTATTAGAGTAAGGTCATGTTGTACAATCACCTGACCAGAGGCAGTGAAATCCAAGATACGCCAAGTATTTCCTACACTTGATATGATATTAGTATATGTTCATGTGTCTACCATTAAAAGAAAAAAATATATATTATAATGGTGCTCATAGATGGTCACCAAGGAGAAAACCACTTTTTCCAAAAGTTTAAAGCATGGCAAAACATAAAACCTGTGCGTTAGAGGTTATCTCTGACCTCTACTCAGCATTTGCTTACCTATCTGACTGCTCCAGAATCCAAAGAAAGGGTTGTGTGAAAGGCAAGATGGCGGCACACAATAGGAAAATTTACTTCTTTGAGGACAATCTAATGCACCAGGGAGTATCACATTTGGCAAATGTTTCTACAAACAAATAAAATGGCTTTAATGGTGTATTAATATTATGTTTGTTTACTGAGGAGCTTTAATACAATGCATTATATCCCATGCTATACCGCAACCTATTCATGCCTATAAGGCTATAATATATTACCACTTGTATTAGCCACAACACAGGTATGTTGGGAAAGATCACTGGGGATATATTTACAATGAATGTAAACTAAAATCCATTATCACAATGACGTGGTACGAATAAGGTCTTATGCCATGCTATGCATGCTTTGGTGTGCTTTGTATACATCAGTTGCAATGGAGCATTCATCAGGAAAATCTAGCCATCAGGTAAACATCTATCTGGCCATCACCTTTTAAAATGATTATTTCTGTATTTCTAATAATTACCTTATATTTATGCCTCTAAGGGGCATAAGTCCATACTAGCAAAACACAGCAACTGAACGTTTTTTGGAGACTTCCCTCTGATATATAGTAGAGTTTTTCAATACCACAGACATAGTAAGTGTGCAGGTGAAGGGATTACTGTAGGTTAGGGGCTTTGGTAGGAGGTAATGATGATACATGTTGTTACTATTGCCCTTTACCATAGCTGATTATTACTGGTTAAAAAATGTTTTATCTGTTTATATATTTCCCTAGTATGTGGGTGGATACACATATATATATATATGTGTTAATTGATTGGGTCTCCATTGGTGCCTGTTGACGGTTTGCCTTGCTATCCCCTATTTGTGGTAGTTATCCTAATGACCAGAAATGCATGAGATTTTTATGTGGTTATAAGGTATGTGCACATATATGTGAAATTGTTAAAAGTTGGTTAATATGAAGGTCTGCTTCATCACAGACACATTATTTGGTGTTTCTCCTGATGAGGCAGCTTTTGCAAAATGCATTTAGAAACACATGCCCATTTAATGAAACAAAAAGCATGTAATCATAGTTATGTAGTGCTATTATGCAATTTTAATATGTTGCAGTAAAGTTATGATTCTGATTTTAATTATGTACCTTAAAATTCCCATTTATTAAATATTGGTTGTTCAATAACTTTCTATTTAATGCATTTTCATTTGTTACCTTGTTTCCATGTTAGTTATAAGCCAAAATCTGATTATACCACCTGAGCAGAGTTTTACTTAATACACATCATAAAATTATTATCGTTTATAAATTAAAAGACTGTCTTCCAGGAACTCACCAAACATTCCTGCTTGGCTTTTGTGTAATACCCTTTAAAATCACCTATTTCCCATCATAAAGTATGTCTGGCTTTAACCTCATCATCTTATAACTCACAGAGAAAGGTTAGCGATCATATTCAAGTGTTGGATATCACTACTATAACTCATATCATATGAGTGTATCAAGTCAAATATTTACATATATGTCTACATTCTGTTTTCTAAGAACCTATTGGATAATGGGAGCTCCAAAAAGATACTTTACAACTGCAAATATATAGCTCCATAGCTATTTTCCTTGATAACTTGCTTTTTATTATATATTTATGGAGATTTAGTGCCTAATAAAGAACTGCAGTGTAGGTGTAAAACATTTATAAAAAAATGATTGTTCCTTTAAAATAGTTTTATGGCAAATCTTGTTGCTACACTGACATTACTGTGTGCATCTGCTTGATTCTTTTTAGACTTAAAACACAGTATTAAAGCTTATGGTTTAATACTACAAAATGTGGTTTTGAAGATAAAAATCTAATTGTATGTTGTAGCTAAAAAAATGTTCCCATTTCCCATTTTAATGCCCTGTCCTGCTCTGATATACAGAATTGAAGTTTGGATAATGACTTACAACAGTTGTATTAAAGTAGTAACACAGACTTTATCAAGGCTTTAAGGAGTGATATTCTATGGAATGATAAAAACTGCAGAAGATTTACTGATATACTTGAATATAAACCAAGCCAAATATAAACTGAGATACTATTTTTTTACTTGAAAAAAATGCCTTGAATCACATAGACCTAGGGCACAAAATGTACCTTTCACTGCTAACATTCAAAACAGTAATCAATAGCAATGCCAATAAATTTAATGTGAATAAATACATTCATAATGTGTTTTTTTTAAAACATTTATTTAAAAAGGGTTCAATTAAAAATTGCATGGGCTACATGTTTTTTTCCATCATTACAAGTTAAAATATTTTGTACTATTGAATTATAATGTGCAGCACTGCACAATATGTTAGCACTATATAAATCCTGTTTATTAATCATAATAATAATAATAATATTAATAATAGGGTCACTTTTTCTTAAATGATTGTTTTTGCAATAATATTGGTCACCATTAGATGGTGCTGTGTCATCATATAAATTGTATAACAAACTTTAATAATGTCTCACATGGCAAGAGTTTGTTACACACTTTGCATAAGGACACATTACCATCTAGTGGTGTGACACAGTTATAAACTAAGTTTTTTCTCAAAAGGCATCCTGGGCACCGAGCCAATTAGATACAGGAAGCATTTGTCAAACGTACAAAGCATGTGTTATTTTTCCTCTTCACTTGTTGTCTGATGTGCACTGGCTTCAATGTTGAATGCACATCATTGCCTAGAACCAGCTTCCTGATACTGGTTTACGTAGACAATGTATAGCATTGCTACAGTCTTATCTGTAGAGAAACACACAAATATAATTTTGCACGTAAAACTGAATGAAAAAACTTTTAGTAACGTGATTTAGATGCTGAACTCATATCATTTCAATGTTCCCTTGAGCCCTGATTAGCAACAGAGATTTAACACAGCAAGAGGAATGATAACACATATATGGCAGTGTTTCCCCTTGATTAAACCTGTAAATTGTTGCCTATTTACCAAAAGGTTTTTGATGTTGCATGATGAAACAATATATGCTAAACACATCCGCTCCACCGCCTATGATACCCAATTTAAATTCCTCTCTAAGTAAAGAGAATACGTTGCTTATTTCTCACACTGATTAACATAGTTGTGGGCACGTATTCTAAAAACAAGAAGGCATTTATTTTTGTTTGCATAATGCTTAAAGTTTATCACAGAGAAACCTGTGAATTTTTACTAGCAAGATATATCCTTTAAATTATTTTTCCCTACTGAGGATACACTGCCATCAAGTAGTGTGACCGAGGAATAAACCAATATTCTTTTTCTACTGGCTTCCTGGGCACCAGACCAATTAGATACAGGAAGCAGTTGTTAACTGTATAAAATATGGGTTAACTTTCTACCATTCAGTAAGACTCCTTGTTAATATTGACTAGCAAAATAATCCTAATAATTTTTTTACCCTACTCTATGCCCCTAGCTTCTACATTCATTTCAGGAGGTTCCCAGAATCCATGTGTAGAGCTATCATAGTTGTCAATCCAAAGCCCAAAAAAGACCATTCAAAACTTGACTTATATAAGCCCATATTGCTCTTAACCACAGAACTGCTCATCTTCTGCTGCATCTCTTTGTAGTTCTCTTCACTGGCTTCCATTTCACCTTAGATTCAAATTCAAGCTCCTGTGCTTTGCTTTCAAATGCCTCCACAGTTCTTGTCCCACTTACCTTTCTGACCTAGTAAAAAATACTCCCCTAGCCGATCTCGCCACTCCTCCAATGACCTACTACTGACTTCCTCACTCATAACCTCATCACACGCACGGCTCCAAGATTTTTCTACCTACTACCTGGAATGGCCTTCCTCCTCCTATTCAGCTTGCTCCTACTTTCTGCTCATTTAAATGATCATTCAAAACCCATCTTTTTAAACTTGCCTACCAGTCTTCTTCTTTCTTTTGAAACTTCACTACTTCCTACCACTCCATATATCCCCTCCTATTGTGTGATACTTCCCCCACCTCCTAGATTGTAAGCTCTATGGGGCAGAGTCACTGTCTGTATCTGTCGTTTGCAAACCCTATTTAATGAACACAGCTGCGTAATATGTCCGTACATAGGTACAGCTGATAGGTGTATCAGCACAAAAGTTGTTGCATTCACCGGTAAGAGATACGAGATAAGAGAAGAGTAAGCATACTGGTGAATGCAACAACTTTTGTGCTGATACACCTACTAGCTGTACCAATTACATCCCTGAGGAAGCGGACACAGTCTGCGAAACACATTGGATGATCTCATCATATGTAATGTGTGCAATGTATCTAGCCCATGTATGCTAACAATGTTGATTAACTCTTTCTGAAACTTGGTATAAGGGATAAGGCATGTATATTTTTTTAACTGTTGTTTCTTAATAAAGGAAATAAAGGGTATATGATAACTTTTAATAAATCCACTGCCGTTAAAGTCCTGTATTTTTCTTGTTCTTGTATTCTTCAATGTATATTGGGGATGTTGGCAGGATTACAAATGTTAGAAGACCAGACAATATTAATGATACAAAAATAAAAACAAACTATTAAAAGAAAAACCTAACTGTTTTTTGCACATCTGAATAATAACTCCATTTCCTCATATTTCTACGGGTTGGAGGTAGAAGGCTGCCCGCTCTCGCTGCTTACATTTCCTCTGGCAAAGAAAATCACTTTCTGCACCTGTTAGCAAAGTTTCAAGCATCATAGGTAAGGAAACAATATTCTTTTACAATGACATGCATATTTGTATTTAAATGATACCACCTACTCCTAGGAACATATTACAGACACAGTGATTATGGTTGGTAATGACTCCAGGGTGACAACCAGCTGGGATAAGTCAACTTTTACAGCACTTTCCAATTCAAATCTCTATTCAGATATGTGCACAGAAAATTAGGATAGTGGCCTCATTCAGATATCTCATTGTATGATCTCCACTACACCAGATAGTATAAATGTAAAGAGAAGTCTTACAGCTAGACAAGTTTGCTCCTGTCCACTGTTGTAAGGTTGGTTCTTCCACCACAACTCTTGGATATCATACAAAATGGTTCTACCAGCTGGGCGTTATGTTGCAGGAACTGATCTGTAACAGGATGTCTGTAGAATCAAATTGGAGTCCTGGAAGACGGGAGGACATGAGGTTCCAAAAGCCTGGTTATACTGTCTGGCAGTGCAGCTATAACACTTTGGGAATGGCAGACTTCTGGCCCTTAAAGTGGAAAAAATATACCAAAATGTCATTGTCATACCAGTGTGCCTCTCCAAATTTACATCAGCTCAGATCAACTACCCTTTGATCCAACCAGTGCTTGCTGTGATTGGGTATTTATACATGTACCACTTTACTAAGTCTCAGCAACATTGTTGGCCTTATAAAATGGTATCTTACTATCAATTTTCTTTTGCTATATCTAAATTTACATACAATACAGATACAGATGACTTCCTTTGATTTATCAGCTTGCTTTATTTTATTTGTTTGTTTTATTGATGTTTTTCTAATTGCAGATATATACCATGTTCATCATAGATATAAATGTTACTGCAATGTGTTGGCACTGAAGCATCTGCCATTCAAGTTCTTTTTCTGTGAAATATTAGGATCATATGTTTGCACTACCTGTACTGTAAGGCACTTTGTTCATCTGTTGTTCTTTGAAGCTCGAAAAAAATACCTAAACATGACTGGCATTCAATAGGTACCTGGGTCACTCAGGGCAGATCTGATACACCCCTTCCTAATAAGTCTGCTTGAGGACACTTATGTTGAAGGGAGTAGCAAAGAGCACTGAAGTGTGCAGCAAGCAATATTTTCACCAAACAATGGTCAATGCAAAGGGTGGTTACACCAAATATTGATTTCATTTATGTTTTTTTCTGTACAAGGGCTACTTATGGTGTTCTTTTAAAAACATTAATGCACACAGTGTGCACTGTACTGCTCTTGCACTCAAGTTTCCATGAATACACTAATGCATGCCTGGATGTTGTGCATGGGTAAATGGCCACACGTGCATGTTCATTTCCAGCACTGGCATTCAAACCTAGTTAAGGATAAGAGATGGGCTAAGAAAGAGCTGGGTGTTCTTTGTCTAAATTTTTGCAAACCTATTTGTCTGATTCTGTTGTCCAGATTTGATCCATCCTGACTTTGATCTGCCCTGCTCTGCACTTCTCTGCTTATAATTTGCTGACCCAGCTTGCCTTTGGAACCACTTCCGCCCTGCTTACTCTTTGCTACCACAGCAATTCCAGGCTGTGGCTCTTCTCCATTGATTCTCTGGTGTAACCTCAACCTGCTTCTTGGCCACAATTCTGTCTACCTCCATGGTTGCTGACATCAGCTATTTGGAATCTGTTTCCAGTTGATGCCTCTATCTCCATCCCATTGTCTGTGGTGTCTATGTCAGCTCCTCTGCTCTTCAGTGATGTCTTCATCTAACTGCACCACTTGCTTCTGAGAGCACCTCACAGCCAGGCTACATTCTAAAGCTACTTCCAAGGGGTATCTTGAAGAACCATTAAAATCATGTCACTGTCTCTACCAAGTGGGGTTGGCTTGAGCAACAGCTCAAGAAACCCCTAGCAACCTTTGGAGGTACCTTGGGTTCCATGGAACCCTGGCTGAGAAAGGCAGCTCTATTGTACCAGTATGACACAGTAGAGCAATGTACAAAACAGACCCTGAGCTAATCTGGGCTTCCTTGTCCCCTACTCCGGGGTGTTTGTATCAGAGGTGTATAGGACAACCTCTAAACACACCAGTCTTTAACCAGGTATATGATAAATAAATTTACTAATGCATTATTGATTACAGATCCGCTTCATTAGATGTCTTTTATATCTGTCTAGAGTTCTGCTTTAAAGCATAAAAATGCATATGGACACAAGCAAAGAGCAGAACACTGCAGATTACCGGGAGTATCCAATAAATTTCTATGTACTTGAAAGGCACAAACCTGTCAGATATATGGACTGAAGCCAAGACACTCTGGATGGAGCTGACATAAGAAGGGGAGTAATGTCATTAACTTTGGAACATCCCAAAGAGCAGATTAGAACACTAAAGATGACCTGATCATTGCAGCTCATCCCCAAACAGCTGGGTAATCAAAGTGTGTTCATTGAGGAAGGCATTCTGTTATTTACACCGCTGGCTTCTGCGTGATGACATAGCCAAGCTCTTTATAACTTGACCATAAAACTGTCATATGAAATGCCCAAAGCATTCAGGATAATGTGACCTTGCTGAGTTTCTGAAGGGATGTCTCATAATATTTCATCTCCTTTCATTTTTATCTGTTCTAAGCATTCATTTTTCACCTGGGCTTACTTTTACATATTTTTCACTCAGATAGTTTATTTTTAGTGGAACTTTTTTTTTAGCCACATCAGTCACTTTCATATAGCCAAAGGGTCCCAAATTGCTATACTTTGAGTTATTATCCATTGATGTCCAGGGAGATCGACACACAAAGGCAGAGTATATTACAGGTCTTGAATTACTGATGTAAGTTCCATTCCATTCAATCTGCTATCATTTGATAGTATATTAATGTGGTTTAGATACTGTAATCCTGTTCCAATGCTTTTGCAACCTTACTTCTAATAAAAAAAAGTATGAAAAGAATGTCAAAGAAGGCAAAAGTTACCCTTGTTGGGGAAATGCAAAGTGTCTCTTCTCTTCTATTAAAAGACCATATACTATAACAATGTGCTGTCTAAATTCCCCAATAGAAATGAATTTTAGATGTTGTATAGGACCATCAGGTCAGTTAGTAACACTGACAGACAGTATGAAAATATAGGGTGGCAGGAATGCTGATATACACTAGAAAGTATGATGTGTTATAGGTTTCATCGGAAAAGGAACAATACAGAGAGAGAATGACAGCAGGTTTACATTACTGTATCAAATGGCTTTACAATGCACCACAACAGACCTAAATATCCACTTGAACCTTTATTTTTCCATTGTATCAAAATGCATTCATGGTTTACATTTTTGTTTTTTCATGCACAAATAATCAGGTCCACTGGGAATGCATTCTAAAGTGCCATTCAAAATGAATGACATTGCAACACAACACACCTCAGGTTGCAAGTTACCATGCTTTGTTGAAACATATGTTGTCACAACTTAGATATGTGAACTAAAGGGAGAGAAACATTTATCAGGTTCTTTTGGGTGCTGAGTGAAAATGGTTTATAGGAGTACAATGCTAATAAAGAAAATTAGAATCTCAGTGTATACACAGGTCATATCACTAGATGGCACTGTGTGCTCATGTAAAGTGTACAACAAACTCTTGCTGTCTGAGACATTAATATATTTTGATACACTCTACATTAAGATACAGTACCCTCCACTGGTGTCCAATAATAATGCACACATATAATTTACAGCAAGTGACCTCATCATAACCAACTTAAACAATACAGTATATTACTTATACGGTATAGTAGTATACAATAGAAGTAGAAGTAGTAGTATACAGTATAATACTTTAACCTGTAAAAAAGAGAAGATAAACTTACTGAGCCAACTTGATTTAAAGTTTTCTCCTTTAAAATACATGTTTAAAATATAGGACACAATGGATGTACCGTATTTATTAACCTTCATTTTATTGGCATTTTTGTTGATTACTTTTTTGAATGTTAGCAGTAATGACCAAATTTTGTGTCCTAGATTTATACTCAAATCAATGGCTTCATGTTTTTTCATGTAAAATGAAGTATCATGGTTTATATTCAAATTTGTTTATACACATCATTGGGCATATACATTAAATTTAAATTAACTACAATATTCCCCGCTTCTGTAGTCCTTCTCCTATCTGTACACCCAGCCCATAAAAGTCACCTAACTTTGCTTTGTGGTTGTTCACTGGTTTCTGATCTGGTCAATAAATACAACACTGCTCTAGCAGTCAAAAGGGTACATTTCAACAGCAGCCTTGAGGGGGCTTTAAGGGCCCATTCACTCCTTGGGTACTGTTTTAAAGCATATTTTAAACAAGCATTACATAATAAGTTAATGTATATAGTGTTAAAGGATGTGCAAATGAATGGCTTGCCAATGTACCAGAACAGACAAAGGAATTGGGCACGTGTTATTCTTTACCAAAACAGTGGTGCATTTTTTGTGCTGTAATGAATGTGTATTTTATTGAGTCAGAACTCTTAATAGGCATAGTTCTGGTCAAGGAAGCCATAGGGTGAAAACTTCAGCATTGGCAATGTCTGAGTCTCAAGAACTAGACGTAAAAATGCTGAACCATTCTCTTTTCCAAATTACAACAGAAAACTTAATGTGCCAGAACATAACACTAATAAACAAACATTGAGGTAATAAGGTAATAAAGTTTTTTATGACATTATTTATGTATTGAACCAAAAGGGCTACAAACCATGGTGAGTACAGATAACATGAATTGGGGAAATACATAGCAAAGAGCAAAACATGGACCATTTTACTGATTAAAGCATCCAAAGTATTATCATTATAGTATATCTAAGAGGTCCTAAAACAGGCATGGAGAGAATCTTATCTAGAACAACCACAAACTTACCAATTACAAATCCAACACTTGACCAAATAGTGTAAACTATCCCATAGCTTTCCTACAGAAGTAAAGCAGCACCCTCCAATATAATATATCAATTAACAAAATCAAGAAAGGAATTGGGGCACACATACCAGCCTTCATGGGGGAAGTGACCGGCCTAGCCTGTATGCTCCCCTCTCCCCAGGAAACTTAATTTTGACCAAAAAAGCTTTATATAGTTAGTCAGGCTGTCATTTAATGTCTTTTGGTGAAAATGATTGAGAAGTAGATGTAGTAATGAAAGAATTAAAGGAAACTGAAAAATAAGTATAATGAGTTATGGAAGGGCTCTCCCACATTTTTACGAATAATCATCCAATCATTCCAAGAAATCCAAAAATGAATAGCAATCCCTATTTCTCAGAACTCTTAATTTGGTTTCTACACTCCCCTAAGGAAGCATTATAGCGAAACGCGTCGGGTTAAAAATGCTTTATTTTCATTCTGAGATAATATTGTATGCCTTATCATTATACTAATCCCAAACTCTGCAGTTGTTTCTTTTTGCATATTAAAGCACAGCTTGCTCCAAAAGTTAATAAATGTCCTGGCACTATACATTTGTTTTTGCTTAGTTTGTGACTAACTTTTGAGGATTTTTTACAGTAACTGACACCACGCTGCCTAATAATATGTTGAGACAAAATCTGTCCTAATTGCATTTATTAAAATAATGTACCTGTTCCAACTTACATACAAAATCAACTTAGGAACAAGCCTACAGTCCCTATCTCGTATGTAACCGGGGGACAACTTGTAATAGCAATCAAGCTTTGGTAAACCCAGCACATGATGAGAATGGTTGTTGCATTGATGTATGTGCAAACAGCTGGCTAACAAGATCTGTGAAAGTGTAATTAACACTAAAATAAAATTTCTGATATTTTAAATAAAATTCTATATGTAAGAAAACATGCTTTCAATTTGTGTTCAGTTCTGTGTTAATGTATAGTTTTGTGAGTAATTAAAGACAAAGACATTACCCATTGAAAACCAGTTTAAAAATAAGATAATACCAGCATTATTAGAGCAAGCACTCCTGTGGGAGAATGCAATGTGAGCACAAATACAATTCTATTATTTGTAGCTGTAACCTTCACAAACAACAGAGCTTTGAAAATGCGCTTACTTCAAACATATCTCAGATGCCGCAGTGTTTCAGTAAAGAAAAGGTATTCAGGATGGGTTGAGACAGCCAATTAGTATTATTGCACAAAGAGAGAAAACATAAAGTACCGAGGGAATGAAAAAAAAGAGGGAGAGAAAAATAAAAAAAAGGCAGAAAGAAGGTCCATGGGGGCCCACTTGTTAAACTCCCACTGCAGAAAATAATCTTTATAATCAAGAAATATTCATTTTTAAAGCAAAGCCCTGAATTTTTGAAATAAATAATTATGTATAGACATAAGCTTTTTGTTACAAATCCATTCTGAGAGAACTATGTTGGATTCAATCACTGACTTACTAGTTTTACATGTGTCTGGTTTCAGGTTTATTTGAATCACTAGCTCAAAAATTCTAGAATGAGTATGCAGCAAGTGAAGTAGAATTATTTTGATTTACAAATTTTTGGGGAATAGGTTGTATCTCAAGATCAACTGAAGTCAGAAATATTGCATGACTAGCAGAAGGTATTTTCTGGAGGAATGTGCATTCCTATCCTACTTATTACTTTTTGGGTTTGAGTTTTCTTTATACATTTTCTATGAAAGCCTTGTTCTGAGTTCCAAAATGCTATTAGTGATTCCTTAAGCTTTGAATTTACAAGCTTTGACACCTGAAAGAGTTAAAGTGGTGGAATTTGTTTAGGCATTGATAAAGTTTTTTTGGGCCTGTCAAGTCAACTGTGAAATTCAAGAGTCATCCAATATATTTAGTTTAATTTATGAAATTTTGGAAGCCTAACTAAATCAACTGCAATTTAACGGTAAACTTTCTGGCTACCATTGTGGAACTGTTGTCTGCATAATGATGTTTTTCTCTAGATCTTAGTTAAGTGTAGTGTCTAAAAAGGCAGTAAGGAATTGTCCTATTCACAGCTTGTAATCCTGGGACAACTATATTTACACAGTTATATATACACTATATTAAATATTACGTAGAAGCAAAGTCTTGGCCTGTAGAGTTTTTGCTTTAGATGGGTTTTACTGTGCATGAAGCATGCCAAATGAAGACCATAAGAAAGTCAATGTTGCAGCCTATCCAAGTTGCTTCATCAGGTCTGAGCTGAAGAAGCAGCTTGGATGGTCTGCAAAACATTTTTAACATTACAAAAACAAGTCTAGTTTAATGTGACTAACTATTATTAGATACATTGGGCCCAATTTATTAAAGCTCTCCAAGGCTGGAGAGGATACACTTTAATCACTAAAGCTGGGTAATCCAGCAAACATGCAATGGATCTGGTCCAGGATTGAAAACATTTGCTAACAAATAGCAAATGACTTTTAAGAAATCTATTCTAGGTTTGCTGGACCACCCAGGTTCACTGGTGAAAGTGTATCTTCTCCGGCCTTGGAGAGCTTTAATAAATCAGCGCCATTATACTGATGTCAAACTGATTAAATTACCACAAACCCGAAGTCCTTTGGCACAGGCCTTTGGAAGGTTCCCTAACTGTCTGTGAGGAAGTTTTTGGGTAGAGATCAGTTTTGAGCTCTATTGAAAGTAAACTGATAGACAAAATGAAGAAAGCACCATAATATGAGCTGTTGTCTGCAGTGTAGAACCTAATGTGTTACCAAGTTACCAGCTGGTAAATGAACAAAGCCAGACCATAGTGGACTTGTACAATTAATGCTGCCATTACTAAATTTTTCAGTGTTCCCCCAAAATACAGTGGGCCTGATTGAGTAAAGCTCTCCAAGACTGGAGAAAATAGAATATCAGTAGAGAACTGGACAACCAAGCAAACCTTGAATGGATTCCTTAAAAATCATTTGCTATTATCTAGCAAATGTTTTTAGTCCTGGACAAGACCTTTTCAGGTTTGATGGATCATCCAGGTTCTCCCATGATAGTCTATCTTCTCCAGTCTTTGAGAGGTTTAATAAATCAGACCGAGAGTTTCCAGTGGGAAGTGAAATGACGGTAGGGAATAAAATTATTAGTTTGGAGGAGAGTTGGTAACATGTAGTGACATCACATAGGACTAGCACAGATAATTTTGATAAGCCATTTACATGAAAAAAAACTCACACTAAATTCAAATTAACCACTGCCCTTATTAAAAATTGCCCGTTTCTAATTTACTGCAGCTATATCACCCTGCTAAACTTCTACCTTGGTTGACACCCTTGCATCTAGTTTGTAGAACTTCCTTAGAAGTTTCCCCTTTGATTGAGTCCTAAGATTGCACTCATTTAACCCCCCTAGCGGTAATCCCAAGTGTGACTCGGAGTGGATTTTACTTGCAAAAAGCAGTAATCCCGAGTCACACTCAGGGTCGCTTTAAGCCAAGAAAAACCCCACTTACCTTATCTTGTTGTCATCCCCTGTCGTCCTTCTGGTCCCTGCAGGTCCTGGGGATACCTCTTCTCCCTCGGATCTCCAGCTGCGAAGTGAAGAGCCAAGATCTACGGGGTTTCACGTGGCGTCGATGCGGGCGCCGGTTTGGCAGGAAATTCAAATCATTTTGTATTGGATTCAATACAAAATAGCTGTATTGAGTCCAATACCAATAAATCTTCATATAATATATATATAATTTTATTATAAATAAATATATATATAATTATATTATAAATAAATATATATATATATATATATATATATATA
>NC_092868.1:13417528-13434383 GCF_032062135.1 Pyxicephalus adspersus
TTTTAACTATTTTGTTTTTTAACAGATTTTTTTTAAGTTTATAATTAAATTAATTAAATTTATTAACTATTGGACATATTTTGGGGAATTATGCTTAAGAATTATAGTCTACAACGTAAAATAAATTTCCATGCAAAAAAATTATAACGCTTTTTGCAAGGAAATTTAGACAGAATTAGACTGTTAGGGGGGTTATAAATGCCTTCAGGCAGTTCCATCAGATATCTGCTCCAACTTTAACAGTTGAGTTGTATACATTTGCCCTGGTCTTGTCTAGTACATTTAAATGACATACTGTGCAGCATAAATTTGCACTGATAGAAAGGGATGCTTTAAAAGAAATTCTTGAACAACACCACTCCCTCCAACCTGCTTTCAATGGAACCAGTCTATGGGTGCAATTACTGAAGATATGACCATATGGACTGTTAACCATTTAAAAATGTTAACCAAAAATACAGAATATACAGAATATACATTTTTTATTGTATTACTCTAATGATCCCAGAACAAAGGTTATTAAAACAAATATATAAATAAACAAATGGAAGCCCAGGTCACAAAGCTTTTCCATAAGCTAATAGCGATTCATCATGGTAGAAAAGGTTAAGAACTCCTGCTCTTTGTAATTGAAATAATGGACAAAAAAGAACTTTGTGATTCAAAAACGCAGAATAGATTAAAATTTGCTTTAAGAGATTACTATAGAAATCACAGACAAAAATTGCAATAAACTGATGAACTGAAAAAAAAAATTACATTGGATATAAAAAAAAAGTTTGTGATAATGAATTTGATTATATGGTACAATAAGTACCATATAAAAAACGTTCCAATAGGCGGTGTGAAAAAGAGGTTACATAGAACTGCATCAACTTTGCTTTAAAGTCACTTAACAACTTCAGTCCCAATAGGCCTGAAAAAAAAATGTTAAATAAAAAAATGTGTATTTTATGTAATGTTTACCCAAACATATGTATGTTTGTGCGTATTCGCGCTTTGGAATCGGAGCCCTAAAATCAGTTTGTCAACCAAATCCAATGTGCTTGCGTACCCGCGAGGAAGTCATCAACTGAAGCGATCTCTACGATGGATATGCGCAGCCCCGGCAGTTTCACACTGGCGAGCTTGCAATAAACTCAGTGTTCCCCTAAAAAAGCATTCTTTCTAATGGCACACATATTACCCTTAGCGCTAAAAAAATATTTTTGGTGCTGTTCAAATGTTTAAAACATCTATATGCGCTAAGAATAAAGCAAATTTTAAAATGACTTATTTCTTTCCTGTTAGGCAAGAGTTATCGGAGTTCAGCTCCTCTACATAGGCGTCTATCTAAACGCTTACGATGCCTGATCGAGCCACCCGGGGGTAAATATTGTAACTTTCTGCAGGCTAAACTTTGGCTTTGCCATCGGACAAGATTTTCCGACAAAAGTCACAAGCACACACGTTCTTGTTTGCTTCTATAGATATATATGTATATGTGTGTGTATGTATATATATATATATATTAGTTACTATAATATTAATAAAAATATATATATATATATATATATATAATTATTTATTATATATGTGTTTTGTTTGTTCTTTTTATTTTATTTTTTGTCATTTAGTGATGTGTGTGTTTTGTTTTTATGTTTTTTTTTATATTTTAATGTGACCTTTTAGCAAATGTTTCTTTTGAATGTTTGTAAAATGTTGTAGTTTGTTTTTTGAGGGATTGTTGTTATGTGATCCAATCTCCCAGGACACACAGTTTAAAAAGACAATTGTGATTGTTTTTAAGCTGTTCCTTTCTCTGAATTATTTGTAAGGCTAAAAACAGCACAATTGTCTTATTAAAACTCAGTTGTTTGATGCGCATAGTTCTGCGCCAAACTTCAGAAGCGTGTAGCTCATAGTTGTGCGCCAAGGCGGACCTGCTTTGTGCCCGTGAACTGTGTTCTATTAGTTGAAAAATGCACCGCACTTTTGCACAGTCCACATTCAGGTAGGTTTTTACTTTTTTGTGTATATTGCTTGTTTTGCTTCATATGCACTCATGCATGTATGTTTAGATGTGTGTACATATACATAGAAAAGAGAAATTACAAGAAGAAATAGCCAAAGAGGGCTTTTTGGACCATATTGCTTCACATTGAAAAGATTGCCCATTTCTTCCTATGATTTCTCATGTCATGGGCTTGGCTACAAGCAACATTCATGGAGGATATTGCTTCTGGTTAAAAAAAGGAATCCACCTTTATGTGCTTCCACTATCATGCTGAGGTGAGTAGGTCAATATATATAGTGGGCCAACGTCTAAAATGCCATTTAAACCCGCAGAAACACCATGAAGGGATGGAAATCAAGAAAATGTTTGGCACAAAGTGGATTTGACCCTGGAAGTTTGATATACTAGTACTATTTGTTTTACACCTAAATAATGCATACACTCCAGTTTTTATTAGCATTAAGTTAAGCAACAACACAACATCGGTTCATTTCTAAGAGTGCTTGACCCTGCTTGTGAGCTTGGCAATCAATGAGCTTTGATGTTGTGCTTGGAACCTGGACCTCCTTCCATCACCATCAGGTGTGTTAGAATGAGTATGCAACTCAGCTGGACAACTAATTCACAACCAGTTTGGACAACAAGTGGAAGTGTGTTTGTATACAATAGTGCTAAGATCAGGCAGCACAGCACAATGACAACAAACCTATATCACAACTACAAATGAACAAAGGAGTTGTGTGGAGGCAAATCAACATGAGTGCAAATGTCAGACTAATAAATAAAAATACTAATAAAAATAAATAAAAAAACAAATAAAAGAAATAAAAAACCATGACAATTTATTCAGAAAAGGACTATATATATAATACATTCAAATACCAATATGTGACAATGGGACAAAGGCAACGAGGGGGTTCAAGTAGGAGTTTGGTGTGGAAACCATACAGACATTTGTACTCAATACTTGTGCAAAAAAAATGACAACACATTGCTGAAGAATTGCTAAACAACAGAAACTGGCATTACAAACCAGACACAAAAACATCGCAGCAACAGATGAAATGAACAATCATGAGGATTACAAAAAATCACATCAATGCATACCATCCAAGCAACTTACTTGATTACCGACGCCCCCCCCCCCACACACACACACAAACCAGTCCAGTTAAAATAGTACTAATGAAAATGCATATGTATTTGTATACATTTAAATGTATTTTGACATACACACACCAGTGAAACCACTGTATTAAAACGTGTTTGCCTATAATCCTTTACTAAAATATTTGATTTCTCTAAAGCCAAACTAGAATGAAATTTTATTCAGGTCACAAATGTTTGTTCACATACTTTTTTACAGTCATACTATTATGTGATGGCATATTTGAAAGTGCCACTTATTATATATCCAGCTTGATAGAAATTAGTTTGCAGTGTCGCAACAAAAAAAAGTATTAAAACAAGTGCAACAAATGTAACAATAAATGAAGCAAGTTTGTGAATAAGTGTAATGTAACATAAAAAAGTAGCACTTAGGCTGGGTCTACATGAACGTTTTTTAAAAACGCATATAAATGTTCCTACCACGTTTATATGTGTTTTTATGCACTTTTACAAGCGTTTTAAAGCTTAACTTTAAAACACTAAAAAACGTTTATAAACTCATATGAAGCGTTTTACCCCGAATTGCCACGATTTCACATAAGCCTTTATAAAAGTTTTACTTTTAACCCTTTCAGGGAATGAGTACAGGGGTACATAAAACCCATTACCCATTCCCTGAGGGGTTAAAATATGTTTAAAAAATTGGACAAGGCTTTAATGTTAAATTATTTTATTAAATGTGTGTGTTTGTGTAACAAAACTTTTTTTTACAGGTTATCCCAATGACAGGATGATTCCCATGGCTGAAATCATGACATGAGCACAGCGATGGAACTCCTCCTGACAGTGAGGGATCGCAGGGCACTAGGGGTTAAATGAGGACAAGCCTCTCCATTCACCTCAGTGCTTTGTGATTGGCTGAGGTCTTTGGAATCTATTCAGACAGAAGGGTGTCAATGTCATAGGAAGCCTATGCTAAGGTTTTCATATATGCCATCTGTAAGACAGCTAGTTGGAGCTCTTTCAATACTTTTATTAGTAAAAACAGACTGTACATAGAGAGTACAAATCTTTTAGATACTCTGTCCTTTTCTCTGCTTTATTGGTTGCATGTGTGTGTTAATTCTTCGTTTTTTTTCTCTTTAGCTTGGAACATGCCATAATTTTTTGACATGAGATAGTTAAGAACACAGAGTTTTTTTAATTTATTATAGATCTACTTTTCTCGCCCAGCATACATATTCTCTCCTCTCCTGACATGAAAATGAATAGAGAAACAAAAGGGAAGGAGATCACAATCTTTTATTTGAAAGATGGTCCTTGGGTGTCATAGGGGGTGGAACTGTCCTGTTATATGCCTACATGAGGGTAAGCTTAGAAAAAAGGAACATTACAGTAAAAATGAAACATTTTCCATATTCAGATTGCATCCATGATGTTGTGTTGCAATACATTTGTTGCAACACATGGAGGACCTTCTGCATGGAAGGAGAGACCTGGCTCAAGGCTGCCTGTTGGTATATCTTAGATGGGTGTTGAGGTCTTCTCCAGTGATATTTTAGTTTTATTGAATTGGTTGGTGGACACAAGTGGTGATCTATCTTCAAATATTTAATGTTCCCTATGGGACTGTTTTGTCAAATCACTATGATAAGCACATGTAGATGGGAAGTTCTTTAAAAAAGTATTTGACATATAATGAATGTGTAATGAATTGGAAATGATCTTCTGATGAAGCCAGTTGACGAAACACATTAAGAACGGAATATTGCATATTCAATGCTAATGGATCATTAATGTGATGTTGTTTTAACATAATGAGTGATTGTAAAATGTGCTCTGTTTTTATGTATTTATTGTATGTGAATCAAATACATATGTCAAATTTTACAAATATTAGCCTGTTTAGGTACCAATAAAATCGTAAATTGAAATAAAAGAGTTTTTAGTACATGCACCTATTCTGCAGCATTTGGTGCATTATGCAGCCCATTAGGGCAACATGCATGAATTCATAAGTCACATTAACGCATATGTCTTGGAGCACCGCAGATGTGTGAACCTAGTCTTGGGCTATATTTGTGCAACGATTCATTATAGCTTAAGCATTTCTGCTTTTTTTCTGCTAACAATACACTTCAGTCCATTGCCCAGTTTCTTCCAATTTAAGGTGTACCCAAAACAACTGAAGCCTTGTTTAATCCAACTGTCTGCTTGTATCACAAAAGCAATCAAGTAAAATTTCAAGCACAATGCGATTAAAAAAAAAAGGTAGCACAAGGACATGCCACTGATGTTTGCCTTAACACACATATGCATTAAACTGTCTGAGAATGTTTAATCCTCAGTGATAATAACAAGCTTGGATTGTAATGGCTTCATTTGGTATTAATGTCGATGTCACAAGTATTTTGTTTCCAAGTCTTTTCACAGCCACTTCGTTCAGCAATAACAGGGATTTGTCATTAGGGAAAGGTTGCCTTATAATTGTGATTGCATTGTTAATCTTCTCCAAATGCATAGGTCACAAGTCCCAATTCTGCCCTCTTTGCCTTGTGTGCAGACACGGAAACTTAATCTACAAGTTCACTTCCAAGGTCCCGTATGGCTTGGCCTGCGGCACACTCAGACATGAAATCTTTTCATTCAGAAGCGTAATGTGACAGATGGATTGTGGCTGAAGCTTCTTCGTAACTAAATTTTAAATTAATCTGATTTGTTTCAAATACTGAGGACATACATTTTACTTTAGCTGTGATGCTTCATGACAAATAATAAACTAATAGTGAGACACTTTCCTAACAGCACTGAACTAAATCTTACTGAAATTATTTTCCTATTTTCAGAACAACACATGAAAGCTAATGCCTTGGGTATGCACACTTATTTATAATCAACGATGTACTAAACTAAAATTATAAGTTAGTTGAGCAAAACAGTTTTAAAACATTCATACACAAAACAAGTAAACTTTGATAATAATTGAAACTCATTATTTTAAAAATTGAGAAGTTACACATTTTGTTGGTAGACATTATAGGCTGTTATTGCAAGGGGTTATTTTAAAAATAGATGCAGAAGTAGGATTGTTTTATAGGAATTTAATTGTATATAGTTGGACATTCATACATATTCAGTGTACTTTATTGCAGCGATGATCAGGTGCCTTTCTGTTTTCTTCCACTAGTCTTTCCATATGCCATCTCAAGCATGAAAGGAACGTGCGGCCTCCCCTAGCACTCAGTATAGGAATCAGCCATGTCCCTTGGTATTTATGTTTGATACATATAGAGACATAGAATATAATATAATTACCCCTTTATTGTTTAGTATTTGACATGAACAGTTGGTGATATCATATTCCCACCCCAAATAAAATCATATATACAAAATGGTAATATTTTTGTCTTCTTGTTAACCATCATACATTTCTGCCAAAATGTTTGCATTTTCATAAGCCCATACCATTGCATATACCATACCTTAGCAGGGATATTTATCTTCTGCTAGTGGAGTCTTTGCAGTCTTTTTTTAAATAAATAAAAAATATCTTGTTTCTTGGTTTTAATTATTGTTTGGAAAATATGCATCATTTTCAACATTTTATTTGGCATGGTTGTAAAAAGGATAGGACTATCACCTTGCATTGCTGGAGTTCAGACTTTAAAGCACAAATAAACCAGATAGAAAGTGATGGATAGGGATGAGAGTCCACTTTGATCCCATCACAAGTTTAATTCGAATTTTACCCATTTTCTATCCCTGGTAACTTATCTGGAAATCTATAAATATCTGTGTATTTAATAGTGGTTAAGAAACCAATATTTACATTGCCACAGACAAGGTGGTTCAATTAATTTAGGGGGGGGGTATGTTGGCTGGTGGTTGTTAGAGGTGAAATCAGTTGGCAAACCTTTGTTCATGTGCTAACATTCTCCCAAAAAGAATAATTGAACCTTTGAAGATTCACATATCGTTATAGTGAATGATGGCAAACAAAAGGTACAGTGAGAAAGGGTTAGAACATGTTTAGAACATGTTATTTATTTATTTTTTAGTTTTTTTGTCTACAATTTCCTGTGCTAGTGACTACTGAACCCTTCATTTTTTGCATGGGCATCGTGAAGACAGGAAAAAAAAAATCTTACCAATGGAGTCAAGGATATAAAAAAATTACAGAAATTTTACCTTTTCCTCTCTATTGCGGTTAAAGATAGACCTTCAGAAATGCTGTCTGCTTAATAAAAAAAGTCTATTGCTCTGGGTCCTTTTTAACACAACAATCCAGAAACATATCAAGCGTTTTTTTTACTTTAACCAAAACTGCCTTTTCTATATATTTGTACAAATCCACAGACCTCCATTCATTTCAGTAAAAAATGTATACACAAATTAGGAGAGCTTGTTTCATATTTTTAAATAAAAATAGTTGGTGAGTTTACTATGCAATAGGACTAGCAGCGTGGCTGTTCTTGAAATATTAACCCTCCACTCTTGCATCCAGATACCTCATATCAGCATGGCACTAGCATATATGGCTGGTAAGTGGCTAAAATAGTTTTGTACTTAAAAAAGAAATAATAATATTTAACCAAGCACTGATCCTGTATCAATAAAGAAATAGTGTCATACTTTAGACATTACAAATCGTGGATTAGGCCTGAGTAACAGTGATGTCATAAAACATATAAAATTTGTGCAAAAAGTTTAAATTTGTTTAAACAGCAGTAGCCATGCCTTTAAAAAAAGTTTTGACAGCTGTAAAATGCTGATGTTGCCCCTTTATATATAGGTTTCATACTAAATCAAACAAAGAATATTAGGACAAAAATAACTGGCTATGAGAACAGTCTCAAAGAAATGGGGAATGTTTGTGAATATCAAGTATCAAAAATTTGTAAAGTTATGTGTGTATTGAGTTTTCAAAAATTAAACCTATTTAGTTAACAGTTGACATTTAGGACAGAGTTGAAGTTCATGTCAAGGTTGATGTTAGATGTTAGTGGAAGAAAATAGTTCAGATAGCTCTTATATTAGCCAGGACTGACTATCCCACAGCTCATTATGAATTTCTGTAATTTTTAAAACGTAATTACATTTGTAAAAATTCAAATTTAATTGATAACCAGTTCATTGTAAAATATGAAATGACACATAATGGTGATTTTGTCTTTAATTACAATGGCCAAGCCTAGTGTCCTCCTAGACTCATGATTCATTCTTTAACCAGGCTTTTAGCACTTATCTGTGTGAGAAGCACTTAGGGAATTGTACTTGTTTTTCTGGCAGACCAAAGGTTACCTGAACCAGCTAAGAACTCCACGAGTCTCGACATAGAGGTCTCTAATTGTATTTTTTTTTCTTTTTCCTGGCACAAAAAATAGGAGCTTTCATCCCTCCTCTTCTTGATTTATCACCATCAACTTCAAAAAATAAAGTGAGACAATTAAGACATTGGGTATTACAGAGTAATGGAATGTTATAGTGCATTAAAAGGTATTGCTTCAGTAAAAGGGACATTTAATTAAATTATAGCTTTTGAAGGGATGTGAGGGCTTTGTCCGAAGACCTCTAATTATTTTAATCTGCCCTTCTCTGGTTACATTTTTGGAAGATTAGAAAATCACTTTATAGAAGATGTCCAAAAAGCTTCTCAAAGGACAGGTATTTCAGTTTAGATTAGTTTTTCAAAAATTGAAGTAGACTGAAAACCCATTTTACTCAACCATTACTCAGTCTGGTCTTGTTTCTTTGTTTCCTCACTAGTGGGGTCCATCCTCGAGTGCTCACCTGCCCGGTAACCACTTCGGTTTGGCTGTCCAGGCCAAGGTCCTTGTGAATCAGTATTAGGGGACAGTCAGGTACCAGCAAGGGTGTGGATATTTGCAGAATTGGATCAGTGGTCCCCCAGATGATGGATTTAGATGAGTGAGGTTAGACAAAATTGAGATGGGGGTGTTGGTTGGGGCTGGCGTTTTGCCAATTCATAGGCTTATAACCTTATTGTTTATACCCTTTTGTTTTAACTACAGGTTCAAAAATGGTAGAATATCCCCGTTAGGCTGTTTTAACAGAAGTTGACCCAAGTCACACATGTGACAAATTATGACTGAAATAATTAACTGAAATATGAAAACAAGACTGAAAAATATGACTGATAGATTGTATGTGTAGTCAAAACTTATATATGTACCTATACTGTACAAATTTTGATGACTATGTTTCAGATAGATTTACTTCACTGTCCCGGATATGCAGCAAAAAGTGATAATTAAGTAGTCTCCCTAAAGTTAAAGAAAGGTCCAGAAAAGTAGATGTATTTGAAATGCAACCCTCATTTCCCTGGGTCAAGCCTAAATAATGGATTTCTCCTGTATGACAATTGGCTTGATATATAAAAGCTCTACAAGGCTGGAGAAGATAGACTATCATAATAGAACCTGTGGGATCCAGCAAACCTGGAATGGATTTCTTAAAAAGTCTTTGCTATTAGTTGGTCAGTGTTTTCAGTCTTGGACCAGATGCATTCCAGGTCTGCTGGATCACCCATGATAGTCTATCTTTTGCAGTTTTGGAGAGTATTAATGAATAGTCACTAGTACAAAAAAGGGAGTTATTATTCCAAGCAGGGACACCTATAAAAACTTGTCAGATGGTCTAAAACATGTTCCTTTTATCCAAAACTATGTACAAAGATATAAACCTTTATTCTTCAAGCAATAACAAAACAGAACATTTACAGAACAAAATTTAGAAATCACACCTTTAACCTTCTGAGCGGTAACCCTGAGTGTGGCTTGGGGTAAAAAAAGAACAGCTGATATCGGTAACCCGGAGCCAGACTCGGGGTAGCTAAAAAAACAAAAAATAAAGACTTACCTGGTCCCATCCATGTCCTCCAGTGTCCTGCCATGCTCCAATCTGTCCCCTGGCAAATGCGCTGACATTCCCCGGAGTTCCTGGTGACATTGGTGCATGTGGCGGCGCGTGCGGAAGCGTGGCGGGAATTTCAAATTATTTTGTATTGGTTTCAATACAAAATACCTGTATTAAATCCAATACAAAGTAATCATTATATATATATATATATATATATATACATGCTACTGTACAGTTATATTACAGGTTTTAGTATTTTTGATTTATTTATGCACCCTTGTTTTAATTTTTTATTTAAAGTGTGTTATTAAATTTATTACATTTAATAAATATTGGACATATCTCAGTGAGTTGTGCCTAAAAATTTCAGGCCTACAATGTAAAATAAATTTTCATGAAAGACAATGTATCGCTTTTAGATTTATAAATCAGGACAGAAATGAACCGCCCAGGAGGTTGATTTGTTAAAGCAGAAGCTTTAAACCTAAGAAAATTGCAATGGGGGGGGCATGCCAGGTCTCTTCTGCAATAAAATAAATTTACCCACCTCCCCTGAAAGTTTGTAACACATTCATAACTAAACTATCAGTTTTAGGTGCAGTATAAGAAAAAAAAATATATATATACTGTATACATATGTATATGTATCCCCAGGAGCAAGGAAAACAGAATTATTGTAAAATAAAACTTTGCATGTGTCCTCTGCCAACACCTCTACCCTCTCTCAACTTTTTGTTTTTTAGTTTAATTCTAATTTTAATTTCCACCAAAAATAGATTTAGGAAAAATAGAAAGTATTTGTTTCAAGTTGATGCAACTATCTAAATATGTTAAAATATCATTTCTAGGGCTATTAATTTATGCTAGAATTACCATTAAATCACTTTCACCTCCAGCACAGTGATTAAGACCATGTTTATTGTTATGCATACCAAAATTTTCATTTTACCCATGATATAGATTCATGAGAGAATGATCTAGTTTATGGATTGAAAGGGGGAAGGAACTTCCTCTTAGTTTGTCAAATTTATGATGTTAGGCTAATCTGCTATAAATCTGCTCCTTTATAGAAAACAAATTAATGTGATGCTGAGATTTCCTATGCATATTCTAAAACTATAGCAAAATCAAATTGCTTGTCCTACACATTTTTACAGTCTGATTGTTATATGGTTACACATGTTACCATTATTTTTATTCATTTCCAGCATAAACAAATATGCAATACAAATCAGTTAGAGAAAGGAGTTATCCAAAGAAAATCAATGAAAACATAATTTTAAAAAGAAATAATATTGGAGGGGGAAGAACAGAAACATATTACAAAGATAGTAGAAGAGAGAAGTAAGGTAAGAAAGCAATATGTAATGTTGCCTTGTCCACTTATTGCTTGCCCCTAAAAAAGTTGGAAATTACTGATAAAAGCACCCTATAAGAATGGAGGATCTGGTTCACTCTCCCCTTGCCTACAGAAAATGTTGCCCCAGTATTGGAATGTTTTGGTAGTCTGAAGATCAAACCAAACTTCAGAACTGAGCTCTCCTTGGTCCTTTTTGAATGATTGTGATATATAATCCCCCCTTCATTTTTATGTGGGGTTTTAAAGACACCTTATGGGAATCACTCTCATGTTAATCTCTGCAAGTCAGTGTTGCGACACTACTGCTCTCTATTTTCCGGATAACAGTAGGAAGTCTATGTGGACACATCTCCCCTGAAGAATCAGAACTTCCTTTCTGTGAAACGCGTTGGAACTGCATAGTGCATATACACACGGAACTGATTATCCTATTAAGTGCACTAAACTTGCTCCGTGACCTGTATGTATGGTTAACACTGTACCTACGTAAATTGCCTATAATAAATTTTCTCCTTTTTGACTTGTTGTCTCAAACCACATTTTTCCGCTTGTTCTGATAATATGAATCAGTGATTAACCTAGGAGCTTTGATACAAACAGTAACCTCATGAGGCAAAAACCTAATTTAAATTTTTCCTAGTCTGAAGATCATGAGTAATTAAATCAGTAAGACTTCACTGTTCTGTTTGTACTGCCCCTTTCATCACACTAAACATCTGGCAAAAACTATTCCCTGCAAAACAAGACATATTACACTTACCTCTCCAGCTGCCCCCGACTACCTTCTACCCCCCACTTGTTCCAGCACCACAACTTCTATAATACTTTTCACCATTTACCACTTCTTGAAGTATCCCTACCCCATGCTGTGGTTTAATCCATTGATCCTTACATTATTGCTGTATTCAGTATTCAGAATTTAATGGTCGAAGGAAGGAACCACAGCATGCAGTGGAGGACTGAAAGTGTCAAATGCAGAGAAAAAGTCTGCAGAACTAAAAAGGAGGAAAGTAGAAGATATAGGTCTCCAAAGAAGTGAGTGCATTATCTCAGGCATGTTCAATGAATCTTTAAAATGTTTTTAATACACAATAGGAAGGCAACGCTTAATCTATTTTATATGCATGGGTTTCATCTATCTTTTAATCTTACGATAAATTAGGTTAATTGAAGATTCTAAATTAGGGGCTTGCACTCACCCTGATAACATTGGTTTTAAATAAATAGGTGATCTGACCCATATATTATAATATAATGTCATCTTGAGTTTTCTTAAATATCTAAAATCTCCATAGGCATTTTTTCTTAAATTCTATGCGCAGCCAGTTCTCTGCTAAATGTTTTCACCTATGGAACAGATAATATGCAAGTATATACCTAACACATTCCCAGTGGTCAGTAAAGGAAACTAAAAACAAGTAAATATGATATACTACCCCTTTTCAACAAACAAGGAATAGGAATTGTGCAGATCATATGTATTTTGCACAGAAGCTTGGTAATTATTAGTTGGCCCTCACCTGCTGCTTCTGCCAATCATGGAATTGCCTGCAAATTTGGAATGCAGAGTATCATGCTGAGAACTAGGGCACAAATGTTTTATACAAATCAAACACCTGCTGCCATCAGGACCCATTGTGCTGCCTGTCTGTTCTGCCTAACATTTGGGCCCTTACCTAATCTGTTCTCATGCATATACATAATAATTACTCAAGGATATTGCTATTAATTATTACGCACATAAAATGATGCATAGGCTAAATGGCTTTGTGAAAAATGAGAAACTGATAAGCATTTTATTGGGACCTAGTAAAGCATCCCAAGTATTCTGGATTATTACTACATCTTTTAGATAATTGTCATTATGAAAGTCTAACATTGCAATGGGGCTCAGTAAGCTCAGTAAGTAAGTATTCCATGTATTGTTTAATATAATATGTTTCATAAGTCTATTTACTGGAATTTTTATAGCATATAGTTGGCTATTTAAAGTGAACACAGTTTAACTTTGTTCTGGAGTAATCATAATATTAATTGAACTGAAGAAAGAGCAAGGCAGGGTAACATAACTAATAAGAAGTACAGAGGATCTGAAAAAACAATATTGATGGAAATAAATATATTTTCCATTGAGAAAAGGAATTTATAATCACTTTTTATAAACACACAAATGATGCCGATAGTGAATTTGGTACAAATGGTTTACTCTAAAGTCACTGGAAATGATGATGGGTATAAGGCCCTGGTCCAACAAGAGTGCTCGCCAGACACCAGTCTCCCAATCTAATGCCTCACTCTTCTCTTCTAGCAAGCCCCCGCTCAGCCTTGGAAGGCTAGTTGCACCATCCCAGCACATTGTTGCCCCCAGGACTCCTGTGTGCAAGAGATAGTGTCTGGGGAAGGACTGACAGTGGACCAGGAGCCCACAGATAATGCAGTACCAAGATTTCAGCAGAGACAAGTCCAGAATACAGAGCCAGGTCTTTCACAGGTAATCAGTCTACTAGATAAGGTATTTAAGGGCAAGCCACAAGCAGAATTGGGGCCACAGGCAAAAGGTCAGTTAAGGCAGGGTAGAATCTCAGGGTCAAAAACAGACAGAGTCAGCAACAGTAAATCATACAAATTCACAATGCAGCAGTAAGACAGCCCAGCTTAACACTACAACATGGAGGCAGAAAGGCTTTAAAGCCCTAGCACCCAACAACACCACAGGATTGAGAAAGGAACTATTCTGCCTCTAAATTCCCCTTCATCTGTGCACAGCCTCAGAGTGTGTTCTGGGGATGCCAAAAAGGTACATCAGGCTTTACGACTAAAGGTGAGCAGGGGCTGCTGCTATTTCTTAGTTCTTCTTGCTGCTGCAAGTGATATCGATGGACAGAATAAACAGTATTTGATACTGCGATGGCACACAGCACAGGATCACTGGCCAGATAAGCTTCTCCTAACAATAAGCCAATCTTTACATCTGGAAGAAATGAGGTGAAACCTTGTTCATACTGTATGAAAATACTTTTTAATTTAAATATGAGCAGTGAATAATATTTATAAGTATATTGATCCAGGGAATATCCAACTGCAAATTGGACCGTGCTCAGAATTATTTCTGCCTTCCTCTGGATTAAATGGGAGTTTAGTGTTCTGTATATGAAGGTGTTAATGTGTTTATTGATTCATTTTTCTACTGGTTGAACTTAGTGAAAATTTTTTAAACTCCCTAACATTGTAATAGTCACTACTACATTTGCAAATCAACCCAAAGTCCCTGTCTATTATGGTACCTTACCGTACAGACAGACCCAAGACAATGGGCTTTTGAGTCTAATAGTTTAACTTGAACTGGATAAACTAAAGTGAAAATCTGATTTCTACAGAAAATAAATGTGCTTAATAAATAATTCGTAATGTGTTTTGGTAAAACCAACCGATGTCCTATTTATCTAAATTCTACAATATTTAACACTCAGGTAAAAAAAGAAAGTTCATGAGGTTTAAAAGGGAATTTACTATTCTTTTCTTTGGAGCTCTTCACAAAAAAAATGATCTTCAATATGAGGACATTTGTACCAACAAAGTAATATTTGGGAAAATGGCCCTATTGATTAAAAAAAATCAATTTCATATCATTTTTGAAGATCAAATAAAATGTACGAGAACAAAGTCAAGCTCTCGGCTCATCAAGACTTCAAATAACTGTTCTGATAACTTTTAACAGCAAGCACAGCTTCAAGGCAGAGAAATGCAAATAAGCCGGTAAAGTGCCATCCTTTGCTTCTTTCAGCCAAACATTTTTTTGGGCAGATGTATAATACAGTACATGATACAGGAAACACTCTGAACAAAGTTTTCAGAGTAAACTCTATGATTAGCCAGGTAATAATAAATATTTTTAACATTACTGAGGCTTTTTTTGGGGAACAACTTTGTGGGTGAGCATTGAGACGCATTGGTCCGTTGGTTTAAACCAATTTAAATCAAATTGTACATTTTTGTACAATTAGGTCACAAGGAAACCAGCTAACAAAGGCTGAATCACCATAAGGTAACACTAATTAAAAAGATGATGGCGCTTTACTAACATCACACACAGGAAACAATAACTTACAATTGGCAATACCACATGATATTTGGAAAGACTTTTTCACAATGGCCCTCACTTCTCATAATGACTTATAATTTTTGTTATTTAAAATGTATAAAAGTTGCACAGTAGCACTCTTGTGCAGGTTGGGTATAGATCTCAGCATCTGTTCCTAATCTGAATAAATGGATATTGCACAGTACTGCTTCTCTTGTTCTGTATGTTGACCGTATCACTTGTTATTCTGTGTGTATGTTTGAATGATTGACCAACACACAACAGCAAAATAGGACCGTCACCAAGTTTGGCTAAGGCAGCTGCAATGGTGATTAGTTATTGTATTGTGCTTCAACACAACTGCATTGGAGTGCCATTCACAGAAGCACACCAATAAGTGCATTACAGTGCCTTACAATGGTGCACAATGGACTCTCTAAGCATTGACTTGAAGAGCTACCAGTCCTCTGCTAGGATCTAACTTAGAGCTAAAACTACTGATCTGTACATACTCCCATACATAATTGCATGTATTTTCACATCACATTTTTTATCTTACTTTTTAATATCTTTTTTTTTTCCAGAAAGTTCACTATTTAGTATTCATGCTAAAAAACTAAAACCCAAAAATAGAATGAAGTTATGTAAAGATGGATAAACTTTCATTAAAACAGTGTAGAGACACATTTGAAATGGGAAATGCATCTGCAGTTAGGAGAACAAAGCAATGGCCTCTGGGATGCAGCTCTGATAATGGATATAGGACTTAATGAATTCCAGTTTCCCAAGAGTGTCACAGTGTATTACATTTATTTATTATCAGGAATAGTTAAACTTGTTTCTTTTTCATATGTGACCTTGTTTCAGAATGCAATAATTTAAATTACTACTACTTCTCAGAACTCTTATATTATTCCGCATCTGTAAATTGAAAACTCTTGTACATTAGGCTTTATCATTGTGTCAGGACTGGGTAACCGGAAGACCAAATGATTTCCATACTGTCCTAAGTATAAATACTAAAGTAGAGTGGACATGGAGGCACTGCCCACAGGAACAATTTAAAGACCTTTCTTAAAGCAAAAAAAGCACACAATAAGAAAATAGCAGCTATGGCTGCACTACTAACAACCTTTCAGGGCCACACTTTAAACATTATCATCGAATTTTTTTAACCAAACAGCATTGCCCATCGAGTACCCCATGGCCTACAGAACATTGTAAGCAAAACACCACAATATTGTCCTACAGCTGGTATGCCTGGGGGATGGAGCCACATTGGGTGAGAGATGTTCAGCTCTCCAAGCACAAACTGAAATAGGGTTAACAACAGACAAGACAATGCCCCTGATTCATCATTGAAATCCGCGATCGCTGGAAGCGCGATAATACGCGCGACCAGCGATCGCGGATTACCGCGGTCCGGGAC
>NC_092868.1:13437839-13506495 GCF_032062135.1 Pyxicephalus adspersus
TTGATGAATCAGGGGCAATGTGTGATAAGAGCACCAACATCTTGTTTTCCTTTTGCCTTAGCAAGATCACATACAGTATGCACCTTGTCTGGCACATGTACTGAATCTGGTAGTGCATTGGTTGTTAAACAGATGTTACCCAGGTGTTGCTCATCTGACCGGTGACTCCATGCTGTGTGCCATTGCAGTATAAAACACTGTTTACTCTGTCCATCAATGTCATTTGCAGCAGCCAGAAGAACAAAGATAGCAGCAGCCCCTGTATTTTTGGCATCCCCAGCATCCATTGTTAGTCTGTGCACAGCTGAAGGGGATTATAGAGACTGATCAGCTCTTGTCTTAGTCATGCACTGCCATTGGCTGCTAGGACTTTGTAGCCTCTCTGCTCCCAGTCACCAGTGCCTGTTGTAGCATTAAGCTAGGCTGATTTGCTGCTGGTGTGTTTGTGCAGCCAGGAGAACTAAGATAGCAGCAGCCCCTGCTTCTTTTTAGTTGTACAGCCTGATTAACTTTTTGGCATCCCCAGCATCCATTGTTAGTCTGTCCACAGCTGAAGGGGATTCTAGAGACTGATTAGCTCCTGTCTTAGTCCTGGACTGCCATTGGCTGCTAGGACCCAGTCACCAGTGCCTGTTGTAGCGTTAAGCTAGGCTGATTTGTTCATGACCTCTGCTCTGTATTCTGGACTTGTCTCTGTTGGAATCTTGGTACTGCTTTAACTGTGGGGTTCAGTCTCCCGAAACTGAGCGGGGCTTGCTATAGGTAAAGTCTGCGGGGTTAGATTGGGGAACTGTTGTCTGGTGAGGACTGGTGCTGACCAGGGCCTTACACCAGGCTTTTATGATATGCTCTGTTAGGTCATTATGGTGTATTGCCACTTGAGATTGTCAAAAAAGTCATGAGTAACTGGGCTGAAATTTAGCAGCAAAACCATTTCCCTGTTAACTGCAAAATACATGAAATCCCCACCCAGTGAAACACCATCTGAAGGTTCTACAGACCTGGGGTTCCTCTCACCCAAGCAGTGACAGCTCAATTAGAAGAATAACTGAACACTACAGCAAGAGGAATATTAAAACTTGCTGCTTTTTAGGAACAGCTGGATACTTTGCACACTGCCACTATCCCTGTAACCTAAAGTCAAGTAGGAAGTGTAGAGTGAATATGAGGTGATGTAGGGTTGAGGAGCTGTTTGCGAAGAGTGGGAAATTATGTAGGCTCTCAGGGGGACATGTCACAATTCCCAGTTCTCTAAGGGGATTTAAAGAGACAACTTATTTGTAAATAACAATAAAAACTTGGAGTTTTTTGCTGCAGGGAATTTGAGAATAATCTGCTAATTTGGAATGAGGATCCCCTAGAATATATATATATATTTATATATATATATATATATATATATATATATATATATATATACATATATATACATATACTGTTTATTGCATGAAAACATATTCCTGCATTATTTCTGTCTCAAAAAGAATAGTCACAAATGTGAATATTTTGTCAAATATATTGCACTGTATATATTTAATGCATGAACAACACCCATTGGCCTGACCTTCTGTTCCTAAATTGTGGCCTAGACTATTGTCTAGATCAACAAATATATTTGGCTATTTCTTTGAAATAAAATATGATTCAAATATGATTAACAAATTTACTTAATGAAAACACCTGCATCCCTACAAAACCTGCCTGCATTGTGTAGCCAACAATAACTATTCATTTTACAATTTCCTCTAATACAATACAATTAAAGAGCTATAGTCATAAACAAATGAAATACTTGCTATTCTTTCACTTGGTTAACAGTCACAATATAACAAAATAGGCAAAATTCTAAACAACACTGAGAAAAATTGCCTGTGTAAAACTGAAAATAATTGCCGTGGTTTTACTTGCTTAACAGTCATACTTTTCCTAAGTACTTTCCCCCAATATATTACAAAGGAGCATATTGATGTAATTCCCAACATTAACCACAGCCCTCTGTAAAAAATAAAACAGGCAAGATGATGCTGCAGCCTTTTAGTAGATATCTAAACTCAGAGTTTGAGCTATGAGCCTTAAACCTCCGGTGTGCATTAATAATTGTAACTAGTTTAGATAATAGAGTACCTAGTGGATTCTCTTTGGGTGGCTCGTGGTTTTTACAAAACTAGCATTTCAGACAAAGCTTAGCAGTACCATTCTATATACTTTTTGTTCTCATTACAGTTTTCCTTTAATAAAACATTTGCAACTTTGACTGCAGAATAATATTTGTGGTGGTTTATTTCTCATCCCATACAGCTCTATAATTAGTCTAACCTAAAAAAAAACTTATACAGTAGGGTAGAACAGTTATTTATTCTCTTTTAAACAACTCTTTTTCAATTTGCAGAGTTTCATAACATTAACTACTTCTAAGGCTCTCGTGCTCCAGCATACCAATCAATTCACTTAGATGAATTGCATAGAACAACATTTATAGCAGTCCTTGCAATTGTCTTATGTAAAGGAACACTCTGCTTTCATTTAAAAACAATAAATATATTGTAAAATATATATTTGCTGCCCAAATTATTTTTTATAATACACTGCTTAAAAGTGAAATCTCTTTGCAATCAAGACAGTAGTACTCATGTTACTGTGATTGGCTGATTGGTTTTTCCTGCAAGTTTACACGAAAGTTGAAGCCAAATTAAAGGCACCTAAATTTCCTACTTGGTGGGGTTCTTTAAAACAATCTTGCACATGTGAAAGGATGCTGGAGCTTTTCTAATTGCTGTGAAGATGTATCCCTCTTTGTGAATTTTGTAAAAGCTAAAAGAAAATTCCACATATTTCTGGGTATGGAGGAACATGTGACTCCCTTTATGTGAAAGTGCTAGGCTAATGATGTGCTTTCACATTGGGAGTTTGTGTGAGCTATAACTCTGGCGACTTACACCTATCATAAAGCTTTTCTTTCACTGCCTGGCAAAGACTAGGGATCAAAAGGAAGGTCCTTATTATTATTATACAGTATTTATATATCGCCAACATTTTACCAAGTTCATTCAAAGTCCATAGCCATGTCATTAGCTGTCCCTCAAAGGAGCTCAAAATCTAATGTCTCTACAATTGTTATTTGTCATTAATACAGCCTAGGGTCAATTTTCGGGGGAAGCCAATAAATCTAACTTCATGTTTTTGAATGTGGGAAGAACCCAGCGTACCTGGAGGAAACTCAGGCGAGCACAGTGAGAACCTGCAAACTCCATGCAGATAGTGCCCTGGCTGATATTCAAACCTGGGATCCAGTGCTGCAAAGACCTGAGTGCTAACCCCTGAGCCACCATGCTACCTGGTATTAATATTATATTACCTTAGTCATATCACCAATTGAAGGTGTATGATGTCACCTAAAAGCACTGTTGTCCTTTAATTTTAAGCACAAGGTGATTGGGATTTTCAGGAACAAACAGCACATCCAATACTATTTGCTAAACTGACACCATTAGAAGATCATACTGTGAGAGAAAAGCCTTTTAATCACAAAAAAGGGGTTACTGACGATGATATTGTGTTCTAACCAAGGTATTTAAAAAGTGTATTCCTGTATAGAGGAACATATTGGTTGGCAATGTATGGTGCCACTGTTAGGAGTGACATGCTTGACCCATGCTATGTTTAATGATGAAGTAAAGCAATATCAAACATATAGAGTAAGCTGTGTAAAATATGAAGTGCGGTGGTCTAAAACAGCGGCCGCCAACCGGTGGTCCACGGCTCTGGCCAGTGCACTGGGGGGGCGCACCGGCCAGAGCTGCAGACCATGTCCCCAGTACAGTTCCCAGGCTCAGGGAAGTGGGTGAGTTGTGTCCCTGGAAGGTTTCTCCCCCTTTGAGTGACAGTCAGCTCCCCGCGCATACGCGGTCGGGAGACGGTGACTTTAGTGGTCCGTGGAACCGAAAAGGTTGGTGACCACTGCTATGTTTTATACAACAAAGCATATGTACCGCAACGTGCAGCACAGTGTGTGCAGTTTGACAGCTTTTAGACTGCAGCACATAGGTTACAGCAGTCTACAATATGTCATTTACAGTTCATTGTATGGAGTATGTCTGTTCCTTTAACTACAGACAGTGTGTGGCACAGCTTGTAGCATGATGATGGTAAGTGGAGGAGGGAGACAAACACAGACTGGTGGCACCTGGTATTTACTTGGTTCCTCCCATCATCTTCCAAAGCTAGAATGGCCTACATACTAGGAAAGTCTTTAAATTACAACAAATAACTTTCAATTTTACCTTTCTGCTTGTTTCTCCAGGGACAACAATATCTGCTTGCAATGTGGGTGCAGGCCTCTTTTGACGCTTTTCCCGTAACTCCTGCCTCTAATCTGGAGCCTGCTTTATCACTCTTTTCCCAAAATAAACTCCTGACTGGCCATGAAAAGGCTTCTGCATGCAGCTAGCTCCTCTCAAGCACTTTCATCAATCTGCAATCAACAGAGCCTCCCCAGAAACCCAGATCAAAAAATGTATAATTTTATATTTCACATACCCCCTTGTTTTACAATCAGAATGATTATGGGATTATATTGTAGGCACATCTACCTTTTAGCAATCCTTTTGGAAAACTTTGGCAAGATTTATACCAAAATTTTCATTACCAATGTGTTAAATACCAGAAACATTTTGTGAACATACTTTACTACTCGCTACTAGGCTTTAATACTTAAAGCAGAAGTAAATTATTAAAAAAAAACGTATTCACTTTATCTTCCGCAGATGCTTCACTCTGGAGGTTTCCTGGATCGGGTCCTGTGCCATCCAGTTATCTAGTTTTGTCACGGCGGCCGCCATCTTCTGGCTTGCATCTCGCAATCTTGTACTGCGCAGGGGCAAGATCAGGTGACGTAACCTGCTGTAAATAGGAAAAAGGCTGCCTATCCCACTGCGCATGCATGAGATTTTTTTTCTCCATTGTAGAAAAAGCTTTGGGTATGCACAGAAGGAGCAGCAGAAACTGTCTGGGATGAGTGACATGGGTATCCCAGGAGGCTCTGCACACCTATTCTGTTTTTTTTAAAAAGAGTGTTAACCCCCCCCCAAAAAAAAGTAATTTTCACCCACCATAACAGGGTTGTCTACCTCTTTGGACATGTAGCTTATAGCCACAAAGCAGCCAGTGTCATCGGTCCATCGAATTGTACTAAAAGAAAATAAAAGAATTTAAGCACAACATACTTACAAGAATACAGTAGACTGATACTTCAAAACATGACTTGTACTTCGTGTACTTACTTGTTTTTTGCACTTTACAGCAAAACTAACTCCAAGCCATTGGGTAAATGATATATTTCCTTTGAAGGCCCAGTACTTGTGTAGGATATAAATAAATCAAATCCATGGATCATATCTGGAAATACATGAAATAATGAAAAAGAATTTGGTTGCATTACATTGCATATGTTATTTACTGACAATATTATACCAGAACCTGTAATCAAGATTTATATTGCAACAAAGTTAGCCTAAAAAAGAAAAAGATATTGAAATACAAGTTCTATATTTTTTATTAGCTTCTTTTATGCCACAGATGGACTACCATTATTTCAGTCTTTGAATCAACTTGGCATAATTTAATAAGGGAGTGAATACAGCAATGTTAATATGCTAAGGGAGCTCATCCCCAAGTTATAACTTTTAGTTATTGAATTGTCTGAATTCTGATTGGCTGCAAAAGAAAAAAACTTTTGCCGTTTTTTTTCTATTGAAAAGGAAATCAGGCTTATTTTATGATATTTTAAACAATTCAAAGGTGTCAAAGCTATTATTTTGTAATGTGCATCTTGTTTAGTAAGTGAAGCTATAAATTGTTGTAAAATAACAGAAATAACAGTAAAAACAGAATTGTGTGTATTGTGTGTAAATATATTGAATGCCACCTCCCAACATAAATTTGTTGAAAGTAAAAACCAAACATATCAGAAGAACAGTTAACTTGTTACTGATTTATGAGAAATAACATCCTTATAATTAATTAGAAATGTCTGTTACCAATTGCTGTGGAAATGTGGTCACCATGTGTGAGCTGCCCATCAAAACTAATAGAAGAAATAGAAGAAATGGGGAAAATGAAAGCACTGTGAGAAAAGGAGGGTTGAGTACAGGGAGCAGAAACACAAAAAGCTGTATTACGCACAAGTCTGTTGTCAGGGATGAAAAAAAAAACTCTTTCGAACAGTTTCTTTCTATCATTATGTCCTCTTGTTGATATATATGCTTTTCTATATAACTGTGTGTACATGTTATGTGAATCATTTATGGACAAGTGTGTAATAGAGCCTTTTAAAACAGTTGATGGTTTGACATTCTGATACCTTCTGATAAACAAAAGCTGTACTATGGAGTAGTTAATTGGAGAAAATTTTTTGTTCCTTTAGGCCAACCTGATTTTAATATGTTTGGTTATACTTCCTTAGTAGGGATGAGCAAGTGAATTTTTTAAATTTCCAAATTTTTGGGACCTGCAAGACCAATCAGGGGAGCGGAGCTGTCAGATTGCTCTGCTCTTCTGATTGGTGTTGCAGTCCTGTACTATGTTTTCCTGGATAGAGTTTCTTCATCTAGGAACACAGTGTGAGTCTCACAGGCTCCTCATGACTGAATGCAGCGTGGGAATAGTTCTCAGATTTTTCCCACGGCTGCATTCATTCATAAACGCAAGCCGCATGATCTCGGGACTCGGAGGAAGAGTATCGCGGCTGCATTTATGAATGGAGCTGTGAGAATCCTCCTGTCAGTGAGAGACCCCCGGGCACTACAGGTTAGAATGAAGGCTTGCCGGGTGTAGTGCCCGGGGATTGCTCAATGACAGGTGGATTTCCATGGCTGTATTTATGAATCCAGCTGTGATAACCCTTTAGTGATTTCCAATGGATTCACAAAATTTCGTGAACCCATCAGAACTTCGAGGAAATTTTCACAAGAATGCCAGAGGCATTCTCGCTCATCCCTATACTTTAGTTCCCATTGTCTACTTAATAGAGGCCATGGGTTCCATACACTGTATGGATGACAGCCACCAACCATGAAAGCTGATAGCATGTATAGATGGCTGTATATTAATAGCATGTATCAATGTTTAGGGAGGTCTAGATGTACGAGTGGCCCCGAAATCATTGCTATGGTTACACCCATAATTCCAAAACAACCCCCTATATTTTGGAACTAAATAAAAGTCATGCATGGAATACCTTCTGCATTAGGAAGCCTATTTTTTATATCATTGGTTCAATGGAGACCTTTACACCCACTTAGCCAATATTGGTCTGGGTATACTGTTTCTTTTGTAATAAAAATGCTCTAGTTCCACTATAGGACTTGGCCAAACTGTATATGTGCATGGACTCATTGCAAAGTGGTCGCCCCAGGTGGTTTTTAGTCACCCTCAGTTCTGGGCTGGAAGAGGAATCGGGTGTCTGGCTTACCTATTACTTCCAAGACACTGTGGGTCTAAATCTCGAATAAGGAGCAGCAAATCTTCAGCAACATAAATACCTACAGCCTTTTCCAGGCCCTTTACTTCCTCTCCCAGGTGAAATTGAGATAGATGCAGCTAAAAACCCACATATTTCATTAAACTAGCGACAAAAAACATTTTAGGAAAAAGATGATTTTTTTCATGGAACTAGGATTGATTGATTTTCTTTTCAGTTTTTCTATTGGGAACCTATATTTGCTGTTGTTTAAAGCAGGCCTATATCAGCGCTTTTTACTTTATATAGAAGGGGTAAATTCAGTACATCAAAAATCCCAGGAGGCTTTGGCCTGTTCCTTCTGCACACTCCTAAGATCGGCTATGTGCCGAAGGGACTTTTCAGTCATTGAAAAAAGAAAGGTGCCGATCCACTCATGCACATACATATATTTTATTTTTTACATATACAGCAGAATACATCACCCGATCTTGTGCCTGTGCAGTGCGAGATCAGGTGACACATGAAGAAGAAAGAAAATGGCGGCGTTTCCTCCACACAGGGACGAAGCAAGAAACCAGGATGGTGTAGGACCGTATGGAAAAAAGAGTTTCAGAGAAAAAAGTGTTTGAGGGATCTGCGGAAGTAAAGGTAATTGTCTTTTTTTTATTTTCACTTTAGTTCCACTTTACCATTTTAAACACTTTAAACACATACCATTTTATGTAATGGCTAATCATTCCAAACCTAACCTCCTAGCTTTGCTATGGCAATGATCAAAAAAGTACAACTCTGTAAACTTTATCCACCAGGGGAAGGCACTGGGGTGAGAGAGTAAAACCTGAATATGAATCCCAGCACAAGAGGAAGCACTAGGTATGGTTATATTTGTGAGTTTCCTGTCATTGACAGAATACACCTTTGAGCCACATAAATTGTTTGCCACATGTTCCCTTTAGAAAAAAAAGAATAAAAGAAAATATGTTTTATTTATAATGAATGCAATGTACACTGTAAAAAATCTTGTTAAAGAACTTGTCATATGAATACTGAAAAGTAAAATTAGATGTGTTTTTGTTTCTTTAGGCCATCACCTTGGAAAACAATAAAAATAATGTGATAATTGATTTTTTTCAGAGGGGCTTTAAAAAAATAAAACTACTGGTTGTTTTCCTAGCAACATAGGTTGACAAGCTGTATGATTTATTAAACAGGCGGTTATAGTGACAAAAGAATCATCAGTTTAAAAAAATAAATACAATATTGCAATGTTTATTTCAGAGATGGCTGATAAGTGTGAAAATATGTTAACCTAAGAATATAAATTATTTCTACATTGCTTCCAAACGACAGGGATATTCCTGTACCTAAAAAATGATATGTGTGGGTTTGACTTCAAGTAGTAAAGCTGCAGGCTTGACAAACTCTGCTAACTATTTATTTGAATAGACAATGGAATGACCAATGTTTACCAGTTCTTCCTACTCCAGTGTATAGTTTCTTTTAAGTCAATTATAAAGTAATATTCCCCTTTTGGTCTGTTACTTTTTAAACAAACTGCCACATCCCTATTTATATTCAGACTAAAAACAAAAAGCAAAATGCAATGGGACTTTTAAGGCAGCAAACAAATCAATGTGAAGTAAAATATTTAAAATTACACATACTTACATAGTTGCATAGTAGGTTAGGTTGAAAAAAGACATAAGTCCATCAAGTTCAACCACTAAGGAAATAAACATATCCCAGATATAAAACCCTATAAGACATAGTTGGTCCAGAGGAAGGCAAAAAAACCCTGGTACAATTTGCTCCAGCAGGGGATTCGCTCCAAGAACAGAATTCCTTCCTGATTCCATGAGGCAATCGGATGTTCCCTGGATCAACAGTCACAGGTATTTTTACTTTAACGCCTTAATACCCAGTTATATTCTGTGCTTCTAGAAAAACATCTAACTTTTTCTAAAAGCAATCTATAGTAGTTGCTGAAACTACTTCCTGAGGGAGTCAATTCCACATTTTCACAGACCTTACAGAGAAGAATCGCTTCCTTATCCGGAGCTTAAGCTTCTTTTCCTCCAGACGCAAAGAGTGCCCTCTTGTTTATGGAATCCTTTATTTAGTTCTTAATAAAAAGCATGTTAAAAAACTACCTGACAGCCTGACACAACAATTGAATCACCAACCCTGGGCCTCAAAGCTGATATTCTACTTCGACCATATTGTCCATCTGGTTACACAGGAGCTTTATGCTTTTGCAGATTTGAAGAACAAATATGAGCTCCCATCTACGGCTCTATTCAGTTATTTGCAGATTCACCACTATGCCCAGTCCCTTACTAGAAAAATTGTCTTGTTGGCTCCCATCCTCTTTGAAAGGGTGTGTGCAGTAGTAGTAGCAACCTATACTGGCGTTGTGGTTCCCATATACGCTGCACCACATTCTTTGGGCATGCCCAGGCATTGCATGGTACAAGGAGGAGGTTACCGATCTAACTAAAAGTACCATTTCTATGTTTGCAGATGACACCAAACTATGTATTGGAATTCAGTCCATACAGGATGTCTATAATCTACAAGAAAACCTGGATGTACTGTTTGATTGGGCAGCCAAGTGGCAAATGACATTTATTATATATAAATGTAAAGTTATGCACTTGGGGGCTTCATACTGTCTAGGGGGAATACAATTGGGGAGGTCAGAAATGGAAAAGGAAAAGGTTTTGGTTGATCATAGACTTAGTAACAGCATGCAATGCCAAGCTGCAATATCTAAAGCTAGTAAAGCACTTTCTTGTTTTAAAAGAGGAATGGACTGCAGAGATGGAGACATAATCCTGCCCCTGTACAAAGCATTGGTCAGATCACATCTGGAATATGCAGTCCAGTTTTGGGCACCAGTTCATAAAAAGGACATTGTGGAATTGGAGAGAGTGCAGAGAAGGGAAACTAAACTAATAAAAGGAATGGAGGAGCTCAGCTATGAGGAGAGATTAGCTGAACTGAATCTATTCTCACTTGAGAAGAGATGTTTAAGGGGGGATATGATCACCCTGTATAAATATATAAAAAGTCCATATAGAGAACTCTCTTCCCAATTATTCACTTTGAGATCATTACAAAGAACAAGAGGGCACTCTTTGCGTCTGGAGTATTCCGGATTAAGCTGGAAAAAGCTAAATGCTTTTTCAGAAGCACAGAATATAACTGGGTATTAGGGCTTTAAAGCAGTGGTAGGCGAACTCCGGCATTTAGGCTGGATACGGCCTAGCCAGTATTCCAGTCTGGCCTAACTCCCCCTTAGTTATTTATTGTTGGACCTGGCCTAATTGAACTTCACGTTATCGCAAGTTCCTGCGATATCATCAATATCATCGAGTTCCCGCACAGTAACCCCAATTACTATGCCTAAAGAGCAGACACAACGCGCAGCAGCCAGTCTCCGGACCTCCAACATCATGTCTTCAACCCCGAATAGACTAACGAATTATTCTTCGTCCAACTTGGCAACAAAGCCCTGTGTTTAGTGTGCACCGACACCAACAGCACTTTCAAGTGGTCGAATCTCAGGGGGCATTTCGATGCCAAGTGCACGCACACGTACAGAGACTTTTATTGACTTCTAATGTCAGCTGCCACATGGTCAGTTTCCAATGTTGTTAGCCTGTGCCAAGCGTGTGATCGCAATGTTTGGCAGCACTTATTAGTGCGAGCAGCTGTTCTCCAAGATGAAGTTTTAAAAGAACTAGATGTGCTCTTAGCTCACTGACAATCACCTTAATGACATTCTGTTGCTGAACTCCTCATCATTAGAACCTGATATTGTATCTGTCTCTAAGAACATGCAACATCATGTTTCCCATTGATCGTACTGTATTTTTAAATAAAAAACCTTGTTTCTTCTGGCCTAGTGTGCCTTCTTGACCTCCTAAAATAGCCTAGTAGTCCAAAAAGTTTGCTGACCCCTGCTTTAAAGTAAAGATAACAGGGACTATTGATCCAGGGAACATCCGATTGCCTCTTGGAATCAGGAAGGAATTTTTTTCCTGTGTTGAAGCAAATTGTACCAGGGTTTTTTTTCCTTCCTCTGAACCAACTATGTCTTATAGGGTTTTATATCTGGGATATGTTTCTTTTCCTAGTGGTTGAACTTGATGGACTTATGTCTTTTTTCAACCTAACGTTTAAACGAGTATGACATTGGATCTGGTGACTCGTCTACTTAATGTGCTGGTCTGAGGTCTTCCTAAACCTATGACAGTGCTACTCACCCATGTCCTGATAGTGGCCAAATGTCTCATCATGACCAAGTGGAAATCCCCACTACCCTCCACTATTCATGATCTTTATACACGTGTGAAAGATGTACAGATGATGGAGCAATTATCAGCAAGGCTTAATAATTGTTTGGACAAATTTGAAGCATTACGGGCCTCGTGGGACCAACATCTCTCGCCCAGGACACAGGCTGGTCTTCGGGTCTCACAACAAGCACCTACTGGAGTGTAGATGTTCTGCCAGGTCCAATATCCAGGAAGGAATGGATAGTGGTGTCCTTGGCCTCCCTCCTCGCCTCTCCTCCCTTCTGCTATTGTCTTCTGTTTTTTTCTCACTCTTTCAACCTGACCATTTATTTTCTCGGACAGTGTCCGATGTTGTGTCTAATCTGTTCTGATGGGATATATCTGGACCATTTGGCACATGTGATGTCTATGAGTGCCTTTAAGACAGTTCTATATACTGTGGAATCAGGATGTATTCACATTGGATGTATACACACTATTTTAAATGCCTTGATATTAATGTATGTACTTGTATTTTTGGTCATTGTATTTTTTCCTTTTATTGTTATTATTGTTCTTTATTTGTTCTATTAAAAATTTTTTATATAAAAATTTACATTAAAAAAAATTACATATTGTTATCGTCTCAACTTTAGTCAACTTTGATGTGTTTCAATGGGTACACTCAATTACAAAGGTCTTCTGTAGGGCAATATGAAATATTCACACATTTTCGGGAGCATGATTCACTACCATGTACTGGCATTAGAAGCAGACAACTTATGTCAAGCTTGCTTATGTAATCAGACTTATGTTAAAGAAAATGATTAGAGTATCAGTTCAAAATGAATCTCCAGTATATACATATTTTAAAGCATGGTGGATTGAGGGTTTGTGAAAAGATAAGTAAATTTAACAATTGAAATCTGAATTGGGTGCAGTTTTGCAACATTCACTGATATGATTCACACACAAGTGGAAGAAGTGATTAAAATGAACCAATCCTGGATCAGCGACCCACCACTACAACAACCAACAGCAAAATTAGAAGTGAACCGATTGGAAAAAAAGATTTGATCTGCCCCCATGCTGCCCATTGTTCCTAAAATTGGCTAAGGAAGCCATTCCTGTTTTTTTTCCTCAAAAAATAATATTTTAGACCTATTTTTTTAATATGAATGATGACTCAAAATGTACGAACCTATTTGGATTTCTTAACTAAATTTGATCAGATTTGTTGTGATCCGCTCATCTCTAGCCTTTTGTCAATACCTTATAATTGATACAGTATACAAACAACATTCTAAAAACTCCTAGACATTAACAATTTTATATTCTTCACTGACTTTCTTGAAAATTAATAAAAGTAAAAGCCTCTGAAACACTTTACATATTGTAAGCTTCGGCTACACACAAAGAATCATAAAAAGGTCATCTGAAACAAAACATTGTTAAGAAGCAATAGTACTCACTACTAGAAGCATAGCAAACCCTGATAAATCTGCCTGCAAGTGATACAATAGAGGATTATCCTCTTAGGATAGACATTTTACAGCTGACATTGGTGTCTTCAGGACCATTATTCTTATCCTGGCTTCACCACTTAGTTAATTACTGCCATGGATCAAGAATGCAGAATACAAGTTCAAACTTTTCAGTCTTCAGTGGCTGCATGCATTTCAGAACTGAGGATTAGAAGGATAGTGCAGAACCTATATTAAAAACAAAAAAAAGTTTGTTAGCAGGAATAATAGTTTTTTAAATTCCAAGATAAACTTAGAATGTTTACTGGAAACTATATTATTTCAATGACTTAAAAACCACTCATGGTAAGCCTTATGGTTAGCAATAACATAAATATCATGTGACAAATGCAAACAAATGCAGCTACCACCAGGAGCGAGATTGTGTAACGTATCTTGCAGTAAATGGGGAAATAAGAGTGCCAGCATTTTTTTACCATGCAGGAAAAAGCCTGTTCTGTACATGCCTGTGATTGGACAGCCAAAAGCCTCGCGAGATGTAGGTAAAAAAAAGAGATTTAAACCAACAAAAAAAAAACATAAACAAGTTGTGTACTCTTTTATGTAAAGTTTTTGGTGATAGGTCCACTTTAAGTATTTTAAAAGCTCCAAAAATGTGCATTTCTGGACATTTTTTTAACGGGTGTGTTAAAGATGTAAGGTAATCTTTGCAAATTACATTTGTTCCATTGGTAATTACACTATAGGGGATTCCACTTTAATTGACACAAAAAACAAAGAGAAATCATTAACATAGGACCTGCTGCAGCCACTCCTAAGATGAAAAGCAGAACCCATCTGTCCATTGTTCGATTGTAGCAGCAGAATGGAAGTGCCAAGGGAGAAAACACAGAATACAGAATTTTAGATGGCATTTTCTTATGTTTCAGCTAATGTTTGACTACATGCACTTGCCCTACTGTCCGCTGTACATCATCACCCTGGTCCAACTTTCTAAAGTTGAGGACCATGAGGAGTCCATACCTCATGACTTTGAAATAGGTCTTGGACAAAACTTTTAAACTCTGTATATTTTAGACTGTAAATAATTTCCAATATAAATGAATATAAGTGAATATTAGCCTTCAATCCCCTTCTTTCTCTTCATTTAATGAAATTTATCAACGAAAAAACATTAGACACATGGATATGAACATATTTTGGCCATGGCTCTTTAATAAAAGTTTTACTTGAAGAAAAATAACTTATGGACTTTAACCATAAACAAGGTATAACCAACAGTCATTCAAAAATCAAACACCATAAATCAAATTATTTAAAAAACCTTAAATCTTGAAAGCCACTGTTCACCCAAAAATTGTGTAAAAAGCTTGTAAACTAAATGAATTGACCCATTTAAATAATGGAAACTTTGGACACCCACAACAGTGGTGATGATACCCCAGGTGTCACAGATTAAGGGGAGGGGAGGAACACCAGAAGTAAAAAAGAAGGATAAAGACAAGGGACTAGGCCTTTAAAGGCTAGGGAGAAGGAAACAGTTACACCTACAGACACCCTAACTTTGCCCTGACTCCTGTCAGTATGAATATACCCTAAAGGTGGGAATACTCATACACCAGAACCTAGGCCCTACTAGCCCTGAATTGCCCTAGGAATAGTGACAGGGTTTGAGACTACTGGTTCCTTCCCAGATGAATGAGCCAACATCTCCCTGAGGCCTAGTAACAACGAGCACAAGAGAACAACAAAACACCAAGAGCAGTACAACTTATCTACAATAGAAAATGGATGAGCAGGAACTCTGGAGAGGACAACACACCAGCTCCTCCACATCCAAGCAGTGAATATCAACTGCATAGCATGAAGTGTGAGGGCAGACCAAACAGAGGAACAGTAATGACCACCAGCTGCAGCTGAGACAAGAGTGTGGTCATTACTAACAACAACACTCAAACCAGTGAAAACAAAGAGATGAGGTCAGATAACCTCATGAGCAGCTTGTCTCACAGATCTTCTAACCTCAGACACGGGAGGGACCGTGACACCAGGTAAAGATAAATTTCCAAAGTGTGGGCAGACAATAGTTTGAGCTTTGAATAGTTTTATATGCAACAGCAAACTGGATCTTAACAGTTCTGTGTAAGGTTTAGAGGACTTCACGATTGGATGATGACTTTTCCAAATCTCAGTTACCACTCTAGTGATCAGATGTAACTCATATTGTTTAACATAACCCAATACCCTCTCAGTTTCCCCTAGCAGCATTATCTTCCAGCCTCATTTAAGTGATCAAAGTCAGCAAGGATTAGCTGACCTTGCAAATTTACTGGATTGGTCATTTTTAATGTGTGGATTGGACTCTACTTTACCATGTGCTAAACAGGTTTCTGGAAGGCTCTTTGCTTAAGCCATTGGACTACATTTTGAAGTTCTAAGCTATAACCCAGACCCAGACAGCATTATGGAACTCCTACCTACAATAGTAAGATATGGGACAATTTAAACAAAATTATTGTCTGAGTAGACTGTTCATATCATAATGTAATAATACTGTACAGCAAATAAAAAAAAAATTTTTAATTGCTGTTTTCTTTCAATATGTAGATATTGGGTGTAAGGTGATTTATGCAGCAACCAATTTATTATCTACTATAGATTACAAAAAAAATGGTGGTACCCAACTGGCTGCCATAGAATATTACATATAAGGGTGTTTTCTCCTGTTTTTCTAAATGTGGAGAGATCTACATTTTTCTTAGTACTTAAAATGCAGAATTGAAAAACATCATTCAGATGTATAATCTACATTGTGCCAACACAGTAATTATCTTGGCCTGTGATAAAAGAGGCATTTCCACTACAAAGTCAGATTAAATAACACAATGCGAATAGCACAAAACAGCTAATACATAATTGAATGATTATAAAGCTGCCACCTCCAAGAATACATAAATGTAGATTGAGTAGGTATGGAAATACCATAACATATCAGAGTGCATTCTATAAATAATACAAGAGAGGAAATAATTTGTTTCATTGTAAACATGCTGCAGAATTCAGGTCCATCATGTCACAAGAAGAGCCGATTGAATATTCCTCCAGTAATTGACTTTACATTTGGCTATGTTTTTAAATGACAGGAACTATTTCTAGTAAACAGAGTTATGAAATGCGTGGAGAAATAATGGCTCAATGGACGTCATAGAAAATGAAAATATCTGACAGAATCTGAATAGAAAGATGAGATACCCTATCTTGATGTTCATATACATACATTTTGTAAGCTTTGAAAACTGGAGAAATAACAAGATCACACTTGAAATATGATCATGGGATAAGAATTGCTAGATTTTGAAATAAATACGATTGAAGCCACAGCACTGTAGAGATGTTATGGGACCCTAGTGGTGATGTGAATATCACAGTAAACAGAGGAACTTAGTTGTGAAAAATACAATGGACTGGATTTTGAGAAAATTGGTTTGTCACAGGGTTCCTAGGCAAGCTTCTATAAGAGAAAGTGACATTGTAAAAGTTTTTACTTAGTGAAATTAGTCATAAACCTTACAAGCTAATTATGAAATATTTGTAAAATGCTAATAACTTTATGAAAAATTATGTAATGGGAGGTTCTATCATCTTCCATAACTTGCTTAATGTATTTGGGATTATCAGGTCTAATTATCGTTGCGTGGCTGGCATTTTGACTCGGTTGCTAGAACTCTGCAGCACTAGGGTTTCAGGTTTACACAACTTCCCATTAACTGGCCTTGGACTACAAGACTACAGAAAGGACAATAGATTGGAAGATACTCAGAAGGACTGCTTGTGACAAGACTATGGATTCTGTAAGACCCTGCATATTATGTTGGTGCCATTTAAATGCATGATAAATAAAATAGTCACGAATCTTGGTGAATCCCAAGGAATGGACCCAATGACCCAAACTACAGACCCATCTCTTCATTAAATGTTGATGTCAAGTTATTCTCTAAGATCCGGTCTGCTAGACGTTTGACCCTGTTTAATAGTTTAATTATTACAGGTAGGATATGTACCCTCCTAGGAAACCCATGACAGTACAATAAGAAAAACTTTTGAAAATGACTTACTATGATAGGTTTCTAGGGCTCTGTCTACTACTTTTGTCCATGGATGCTAAAAAAGGCATTTGATAGGGTAGACTGGAAAGGGATGACCTTGCATATATAGGATTAGGTAATTGTATGTAGGAATAATGCTTTTGGACTCATTTTCTATCTATGGCACGCTGTGGCAAATTAGTTGAACGAGATATTGGTGGACCACTGTACATATATGAGATTTTTGCCCAAGAAAATCACGGTCATTTGACTCAAGCAGGGATTGGCCTACATGTAGTATGTAGCTTTAACTTTGTAAAAGATTAATGCCAATGGCTCCACTAAAAACTATGACATCTCTAATGCACCAGGTCTTTTGAATGTGATTTGTTTTTAAATAGTAGCATGTGGGTCCAACATTCCTATTTATGTATTGATTTTCATATTCTTGTTTGGCCCTCTGATTAATCCTCTGTCCATCCGAGAACGAGTTCCTTGTATTCATTATATTCATTCCCTAGTTATTGTTTTATGGATTTATTTCTTTAAAAGTCCATAATATTCTGCAACTTTGAAATGCTGCATCATATAGAGCATCTGTATAGGAAGTATTCAATTACAATTAATTTAAATGCTGCTTCTGATACAATGATCATCATTCCATTTCCTATGTAATACTGTAGTCTAGATGTAAGAAGTCAGCATTTCTAATTCTTGCATGGAAGTTGTTTTCATAAAGCACCAGGAATTAAGTCCATACAGGATGTCTATAATCTACAAGCAGACCTGGATGTACTGTTTAATGGGGCAGCCAAGTGGCAAATGACATTTAATATAGATACATGTAAAGTTATGCACTTGGGAGATAACAACATGCATGCTTCATACTGTCCAGGAGGAATACATTTGGGGGAGTCAGAAATAGAAAAGGATCAGGGGGTTCTGGTAGATCATTGACGTAATAGCATGAAATGCCAAGCTGCAATATCCAAAGCTAGTAAAGCATTTTTTTGTATTAAAAGAGGAATAGACTGCAGAGATGGAGACATAATCCTGCCCCTGTACAAAGCATTGGTCAGACCACATCTGGAATATGCAGTCCAGTTTTGGGCACCAGTTCACAAAAAGGACATTGTGGAATTGGAGAGCGTGCAGAGAACAACTAAACTAATAAAAGGAATGGAGGAGCTCAGCTATGAGGAGAGATTAGCTGAACTGAATCTATTCTCCCTTGAGAAGAGGTGTTTAAGGGGGGATATGATCACCCTGTATAAATATATAAACAATCCATATAGAGAACTCTCTTCCCGATTATTCGCTTTGAGATCATTACAAAGAACAAGAGGGCACTCTTTGCGTCTGGAGGAAAAGAAGTTTAGATTCCGGATAAGGAAGGGATTTTTCACTGTAAGGTCTGTGAAAAAGTGGAATCAGCTCCCTCAGGAAGTAGTTTCAGCAACTACTATAGATTGCTTTAATAAAAAGCTGGATTTTTTTCTAGTAGCACAGAATATAACTGGGTATTAAGGCTTTAAAGTAAAAATACCAATGAAGCAAAAATAACCTGTTGAAGCAAATTTGTTCCAGGGGTTGTTATTGCCTTCCTCCGGACCAACTATGTCTTATAGGGTTTTATATCTGGGATATGTTGATGGACTTATGTCTTTTTTCAACCTAACCTACTACGTAACTATGTAACTTTTTTTCTAAATTCAGCCCTAGCCCGTTTTTTAAACATACTAAAAAACAAAAAACGATAGATAAGAGGCTATGGACACTTCTAATAATATTCTATTTTTTGCATCAATTGTATTCTAGTTATCATGCTCTTTAATGTGTTCAAATTAATTCTGGAGCAAATCCATGAAGCGAGTAGCGCATTGGACGCATCCTTAAAGCTGCTTTGCTCTGTGCTAATTTGTCATGATGCACTGGTCTTGTGGTGCAGGACGCTGATCCATGGCAACATAATCCCGTCTGACAATTACAGTGTTTTCCTTACCCCATCTTCTAACCAAAATAAGGATAGTACGGTGAAGTATCAATGAGTAAACTTCATTTCCTATACTTAAGAGCTGCAGTGTTATTTCACAGTAGAATTAACACAATCAAGCTCTACTAACTAAAACTGTCTACAGCTCTTGTGTTATCACTCTAGGACAAACTAGAGGGAACCTTGTTAAACAGGACGCCCTAATTGCGAACACAAGGGCTATTACATTAAAGCAATGGCTCAGACAAGAAGCAACTGTTTGGCAGTCAGCTAGCAGAAAGCAAGGCAAAGAAACTCACATTTCTTTTGCCTTGGTTTTTTAATGCTTTTTTAAGTTATATTATTTATTAATTATTACAAAAATATCATCTGTTAGTAAAAATGTAAAGGTATTTATGATTCTTTATGTGTCACATTCAAGTTTGATCCAGATCTGTTCATATCACAATAAAAATACCTCTGATGTGGACATAGATATGGAAACATGGTGTTCTAGCCAGGATGGTATGGGGTTTATCTCAAATGTGTAAGGGGGTGCAAATGCATAAAATGTATTATCATCTAAAAAGAAATGTAACTGTGTGAGTGGTTTAGAAAATCTAATTTCAGCGTCTCTGCATTCCATAGTTAGTAGCTGAAAGGATAATAGTACCAGCAGCAACAGGCATATTGGCACCACCAAGAAAATGTTGCAAAGCAGCCAATTAGCAGAGGTGAAAAGGAGGATAAATGCACATGAATGAAAAAAAGTTTTCATCTGCAATGTTGGTAATTGTGACAAACAATATTTAATTTACACCTACTGTGCCTCTAGGTCAGTTGTCATATGCCCACCAACAAGTGACTGGCACGATTTAGTATCATTCCAATAGATATACTTGTACAGACATACAAAGTTTTAAATTGTACCTAATTTTATCAAATATTTTAATGATCTGCACTGGGAACCTAACTAAAAATTACAGGACCCCATATCAACATCCCACATACAACACAAAATACATGGTGGAGTCTGCCCCCTGAAAACAAGTCTCTTTTCTATTTGAAGCCAGTGGTTGACACCTGTATTACTAGGGCACTACGGTGGCATATGTTCTTCTCTTATCTTTAGTCTTTTTAATACAATGAATAGTAAACAACACATCCTATAACAGCCCTATATGCACAAGTGATCTGTGAAAAAGACAGGACCACATATTAAGAGCAATGCGTTATTATGTTAGTGGTCATTGTAAATTACTTCTTTACAACCGGTCTTTATAAATATAAATATAAATGTAAATACCCTTTTTATACTGTTGCCCAGTGGAGATGTGTTACCTTACATTGGTTCTCCATGGAGAGGTATTCTTTTACATACCTTTAGTATTACTAAAAGAGTGCTCTTTTACACTGGTCCTCATTTGGGAGTCTAGTTACATTGGTCCGCAGTGGAGAGTTGCTCTCTTACACTGGCTTACACTGGTTCCCAGTTGAGATTTGCCCCTTTACATTGGTGCTTTGTGAAGGGATTAGTTACCCTAAGCAGAGAAAATACTTCACTATTACTGCTCTTGGCTCTTGCCAGAAGTATGGAGAACCATCTATGAAGATTGCAACATGGATTCTGGCAATTTCCCCCTCTAGGAATAAAGAGGGGGGGTGTGTGGGTGATAGTCTGATGGCAGACAAAATGTTTGTCTTGCTGGGACATTTGCACTCCCTGTGTCCCCTGGCATCATATTCCTCTATTTTACTTCTGCTTTCGGCTCTCACGAGTATAGAAGGCAGACGTGAGGGGGAATCCCCTACGTCACCCATAATATTGTGCGGAGAAGACTGGGGGGCGTAGTATTAGAAACAAACATTTTACTTTAAGCTTTGTAATTTAATCAATTACTTTTGAGCCACTGAAATGAAATGATTGTGTTAAAAAAAGGTTTTAGTTCCTCACATTTTTATGCAATCTTTTAATTCAACCCGCTGAATTAAAGCTGAAAGTCTGCAGTTCAACTGCATCTGAGTTGATTCATTTAAAATTAATTGTAGTAATGTAGAGAACCAAAATTAGAAAAAAACTGTCTCTGTCCAAATATTTATGGACCTAACTGTAAATTGTGCTACCATTTTTTCAATTGATTTTTAAGTGTGAGTGTCTGTTCGTTGTAGCCTTTGCAATACTTTTTAAATATTTCTTTTGAAAAATTTCAGCAGGGGTATATTTATAAAGGATTCACTGGCAAATTTTACGAAAAATTTACGAAAGAATCTTTACGAAAATTTACCCATTAGACATTCAACTGCATTGGCATTTCATACTCACATTCAGTCAATTTATAATACAATGTAAATTAGGCAGATGTGGCCATCTGTCAAATACCTCACTTACACAGTGTGCTGTCAGAACTGCTTTTAGGCTGGCAGGTGACTTCATAGTGCTGAAGCTGCTAGATAAATGACTTTTTTTTTTTGTAAAACTTTACTTGAAGCAAAAAAATGGTGGGAACATGGAAAAAGAATAGTGAATGTGACATTATAAATAGTCTTTGCAATGGGAGTGCGTATGATCATAAAAATGTCCACCTGTTTGGCTACTTACCAAATGCTTCCCCCCATGACATTTCACTACCCACCTAATTTGACGGGGTGCCACTCACTTGCTCATGCTTGGCCTCGCCCTGTGATCCCTGATTTACTCCAAATATCCAAATATAATCTGTCTTTATGCCAGTCCATCTTGCTTATGATAGTTTTAGTACACCAACCTCTTTCTCACCTTCCATTGTCTGTTGACCTATAATGACCATTGACTGACTTCTCAACCACAATGTAATGGTTCTGTACCTGGGCACAAACATGCTCCTTACCTCTGGATATTCCACCTGGCTGAATAACATCCATGCATTACGTGCATGACCTTTGACTCTTTCTATTTACCTGCTCTCATTTAAAAAAACTGGACTTGACACTACTTCTGTGAGTACTTAGTCTTTCATTAGTCCTTTCCCCTAGACACCATCAATTCCCCAAGCCATTCTTTGTTCTCTGTAGGCCTGTTCCTCCAGGGACTCAACTATAGGTAAAGCACAAGGTATGGAATTGGGGGTCAATGTCTAAGAACTGATGCTTGCCTAAACGTCATACAGTCATAACATTTTTTTAATAAAATGTAAAGGTTTGATAGATCAACTGTGGTGAACTGTATTTTCGTATGTGTTGAGTAAATGTCAAGGTAATGTTCAAGGAAGTTAACATTTACCCTTTCCAAATAGAGTGAATGTTAAACTACAAATGTTTGTGGACAAAGAGAACGTTTGTAGAATGATGCCTAGTGAATTTTGTTAACAAACTCCACACTATGTCCCCTGGGTTGCAGAAAAGGCATCAGAAACTGTCAATACTCAATGACCTTATAGCTATTGCAAGGAGTATGAGATCTGCTATTGCTGATTTGATACACACATCTGCTCCACTCAAAATATAATGAAACTTCCTAGCTAATTTTTAAAGTCACCATATATAAAAATTTAAAAAAAGAAAAACTAATTTAAAGAAAACAAAAAACAAACTAATATGTAATGTGTAAATAAATCAACCGACCAGAAACAACCACTAGATTGCCTAAATGACTTTATGAATTTTATTACAAAGCAGAATCAATATTCACAACATAATAAAAACCAAATTCATAAATAAATCAACTGTAAATACACATAGCATTGAGAAAATAAACCAAACTTATATATTATAAATGCAATTCATGACTATAATACATATTAAGGTCATTGCATACCCACTGATAATACTAGGGTTCAAATAATTTCATTTCATAGTGCAAAACCATGTACATATATGTCCATTATAATAAGTTAGTACAGATTACGAGGGTATCACAGGGTTTTCATGCTTGGGCTATAAAAGGGTTGACTTAAAATTTGCATTTCTGTGCAATTTTGCATTCTGTCTTTTTTATCCCTAACCATTTTAGATATCTTTTAATACTTTTTTCCTATGTTTTTCTGTGTCCTTTTAGTTCATTTTCCCTGTTTAACTCACAGCTATGATGACACAGCTTTATCTTTAACCTCCCAATCTAAAAAGAATATCAGCTTTGTGTGATTATGTTGTAGGATTCTGATCTAGTTTTTAGGAAATTATGTTTAATTTGTTCTATCCCTCTGTAATGTTTTTTAAACTCCATTGATTTTGTTTGCATTATAATGAGCTTCTGGTATGCCATATTGCCCTACCATATGGTTGCATTACGAAGGGCCCTTTTACATTTGCAGTAGTTTGATCTAGGTTTGTAGTTGTAATATGGTTTATCTAACTAAAAATCTCAACCATGGTCTCTGCAGTCTGTTTGGAGGTCCAATCATAGCTGTTTAGAGTCTAAATATATTTATATATAAAAAAAAAATATTGCAAAGTGTTACCCCTAGAGTGAAACTAGATGTGATCAATATAAAATAATGTGTATAATCATCATAGTAAATGTAAATATATACATATACAAGAATATATGATAGTAACGGCATTCCGCATGATAGGTTGAGATCCTATAGAGGAAAGTGCTAATATCTGACTATTTTCACCAGTTTTATACCTATATTTAGGTAATGGCTAAGCATGGCTCAGGTCAGTGACCAGCAAATGGTGAAGCATTTGGATGCTGTCAAAAACAAATCAACAATAATATTTGGCTGTGCCCTGTAACTCTTAGTTTTTTATACTGTATCTTGTAGTATTACCACAGCTGTAAACACAAAATTGCCCAGATGAAGTGAACAGGGTGATTCTTTATAGCAATACAATGATGCTGCCAGTGACTCCGCAAGAGCCCTATTACATATGGCTTAAAAGGATACGGGATGTGCAATAGAAAACTATTATCAATTTTTTCAAATATCATTTTTAAAAAGTATCATTTTATTATGGGCTAACAATTTTAAAAATGTTTTCAAATATCCTTTCTTTTTCAAAAATTTAATTTTTTAAAATAATTTATGACTATTTTTAATAGCACAACGGATTCAGACATTTGAACTATTTAGTAGACATAAAGGAGTTGTGCCAAAGAAGGATTTAACATAGATACATATGGCCAGCCATAAAGTAATTATGGAATTTAAAAAGAGAAAGACTAAAGATGGCTTTTATGCAATCGAAAACAAAGTTTATTATAAACGCATTAATTGCGTTTATATTAGATCATATTTAGATCTTTTACTAGACAAAGTGCTCATGTCAATAACAAGTGTGACTCAAATAGTCAAAATGTTTATCTCAGATATGAACAACATGATGAGTGTTGCATGCATGTGTCTTATCTCATTTTCCAACCCGTTTCGCCATGGGGATTCTTCAGGGGATTTAGAGACAGGTAATTGTGTTATCAAAAGGGATACTCATATTGAACATAAATAAATTATTTAATAAAAAATAACTTTTAAAGTGGCAGTGTTTAATTGCAGGCTAAAGGCTTTCATTTTCATCAAATAAACCCACAGTTTGCATTTGTTTTCGGTTTTCAATTTAAAGCCATATGACCCCTTGAGGCAGAGAGATGTTGGATATCACTTGCTTGCTCATAGGTTAGTACTACTTATGTTTCGCATATTTATAATGTTCTAAAAGAATTTTAATTTAATTAATATGGATTGCTGTTTTCAACATTATCAGGTGGCTGTGTTTCTTTTTCTCAAATTTGCTTACCATCATTTTTTTCCAGACTTATGTTTGTTATTCACTCTCTTGGAGAAGAGGTGAGACGTATTGGAGACTGACACTAAAAAAACACAATTTTTATTGTCAGAGCATAAGTAGATTTTCTCTGGAGTTAAAAACCATATAACTTTTACTCTAGATTGGCTTTTGGGACACTTTCAAAGATAGAGTTCGGAATATAGAAACTATAACAACAGTCTCCTCTAATTTCTTTATAGGGGGTATTTTATTTTGACTTTATGTTGCTCATTATTTGTTGTTTAGATTATTTATTAGATTTTAAGCTTTTAAATGATTTGTTAATTGTGTACCCTTGAAGTCTCAATAAAAAAAATTATTTCTAGTCTTTGATTATTTCATGTACTGTCTGCAATGTGGGTTGGTCCCTCAATACATAAGAACTTATTCTGTTATTACTGTGTCTATCACTATATTGGGTAACATAGTAGTGACAAGACTGAGTAATACTCTGATTGGTTCTTGGTAATCCATGCTAAGTCTCAGGTCTCAAAAAGCAGGGTCGCCCCCACATATCCTTGTAGCAGTACATTGGGTTTGTTATATTTAAGTTCTCGGAGACTGGAGAAGATAAACCCTCATGGAGGAACTTGTGTGATTCAGAAAAGCTGGAATGGATTTCTTAAAAAAACATTTGCTATTAGTTAGCAAATATTTTCAGTCCTGTACCATATTCCAGGTTTACTGAATAACCCAGGTTCTCCCTTGATAGTCTATCATCTACAGTCTTTGAGAGCTTTTAAAAAATCAGGCCAAATATTTTGCTGCTGTCTTTGAGCTTTAAAAAATCTGTACGTCATCGCTAAAATATTACATTGATTCTAATGTGTGAATACCATGATTGAAGTTGTTTATATTCTTTTCTTTAAAATAATACCCAGTGATCAGTTGATCAAAGGCATGAAAAAGCCTATTCTGCAGGTAGAATTCAGATACCAGCAGTATTGGTTGGTAAAGAAATAAGATGCACAAAGCTGAATTTTCGACTGCGGTATACAAAGAAAAGCAATGACAGAGGATGTCCAGTGGTACTTTAGGAAGGTCTGAAAAAGAGATCCACTTTAGGATTACAGTGGGTCTTCATGAATCATCTTGTTGGACATAGAAGACATATAAAATATCTTCCTCTTAGAGCTCAGTATCAATGTAAAAATGAGTGACATGTACTTTACATTATATACAGTACAATTTTTATAAATAACTTGGAGGTAAATCCGATCAAATTCATCCATTCATCCATGTGGCAGATGGCTCAGAGTGAATCCCTGTAGCAAACAGCTCAATGTCAATATATATATATATATATATATATATATATATATATATATCTATATATATATATATAGTAAATGGCCCAAAGTGAATCCTTAAAGCAAAAGGATCAGATTGAATCTTTACAGTGCATGGCTCACAGTGATTTCTTGTATTGGATGGCTTGCAATAAATCCTTATAACTGATGGTTTAGAGTGAATCATTATAACAGTCTGCCCAAAGTGATTCCTTATTGCATATGGTCCACAATGAATTTTAAAGTGAATGCTTCACAGAGATTCTATAAGGTGGACAGCTTACAATGAATCCTTATAGTGAATATTAGTTCACAGTAAATCCTTTTAAAGGATTAAATGCCTATAGTGGATGGGTAACAGTAAATCCTTCAAGCAGACATCTAACAATCATCCTTATGGTGGACATTTCAAAATGAATCCTTATTGTGGATTTCTGAAAATGAAGTCCTATACTGAACATCTTAAAGTGAATCCTTATGTCAAACAGCTCACAGTGAATAGTGCTTACCTATAGCAGGCATAGAACAGTGAATCCCTATAGTGGAAAACTTAAGGAGAATCTTAATAGATGCCTGCTCAGAATGAATAGTATCCTTAGGTGTTTGCATATTAATTTTGAAAGCCAATTCTTTTGATTCACAAGCCATTGTCACTTATTCTTAGGTGCTTATCAAGTATTTTCTGACTGTTAATACAGAAAGAATTTAATAGTTCTGCCATGTTCCAGTATGTCAAAATTCAAAAATGAACTGATTATTCAAGTGCATTGTGTGAACATTAAATGTCATCGCTTTATCTTCTCCTTCACTGAACACTGCTCTTCTAATATCAGAATCCTTCCCATTTTAGTTCTGTCCTATTTTTGTAATACTGTGGCTTTAGTATGTACGGTAATATTGAATATTAACTGTCAAGGAGGCAGCCGATCTGCCAGTCACATACCTTGATGACATCTAAGCTCGTTTGAAGCATGCACTGTATCATGTCCTTATTATACATCTGTCTCCTGAAAGCACATTAATGTCTGTATTGAAAGAAAAATTCTAGACTTTCTTAGTCCAGAGTGAAGAAAAAAAGGAAAACTATTGTGTCTGGCTTAAATTAGTAAAATTCTCTGCCAATTACAAAAGAACTCAAGCAATGTATGATAGACTACTGAGCGAACTACTGTCCCATTATTACTGTCCTATTAATATGCAAATACACTGCCTGCCCAAAGAAACATCCCCATGCCTGTAGGGGGCAGTTTTATAATCTGAGGTTACTTCAGTTGGCCAGGTCTAGAATCAGAAATATTTTGTGCCCAAAAAATATGGCTGGATGACTACCTGAATATACTGAATGATCTTCCATCAATAGAATCAATCAGGTTTTCCCATCAATAGAATTTTGTGTTCCCATGATGACAGGAGCATATGACAATTCTGGGATTCATCAAGCTCAAATTCTGAACGAGGGGTTCAAGAAGCATAATTTTCACGCATGGATTGGCTAGTGTGGAGTCCAGACCTTAATCTCATTGAAAATCTTTGGGATGTGTTGGAGAAGACTTTACACAGCGGTCTGACCCTTCCATCTTAAATATAATTTCTTTGTTAAAATGGATGCAATGGAAGTAAATGTTGTGACCTTCATTAAGCTTATTGAAATAATACCGTGGTGAGTGTGTACTGTGATTAAGATGTACCAACAAAATATAAGAAATATAAAACTGTGTGGTCTTTTCTCTGGTAGTGTATAAAGAAGGCTTTTCCTGCAGTGCTATTACCAACCTTTGGCTTCCATAAAATGTATAATTCTGGCTTGTTTTGTCAAAAACATTCAAGAAGCATCAAGAAACATGTATCAAAACAAGCTTTTGCAAGGCATTTGGACATACTTGCTGTACATTGCTCTTACCATAAATTGTGGATGCTACATACTTTCTTACAAAAATAGGATCTCAGATTTAATATATACCAAGTTATCAGGTAAGAATTATGAGCCAAGCCGTTGATGCCAAGCAAGATATCATGTAAGAAATATGATACCAGCCATTATGTCAGGTAAGAAATATGATACAAATTTTATAATTTTTGTGATTTATTGGACAAGCTAAGCAATACACATACGATGGTGCCCTCCTCTCCCTGGAAAATTGTGGGTGAGGTCAAATTACATTCACATTGTGGGACGGACCTAAAGCATCGTGGGTAAAATAAATGCGGAGCATTCTCACTGTATTCAGAGCACACATATGCCACATTTACAGTTTTTTGTAACCCCACAAATTTCTTTAATTACAGTATGGATTGTATACAATGTCCAGAGGTCAGTATTATGTAAAGTAGAGATTAGTAGTATGTAATGCAGAGTGCAGATGTGTTTCTGCACACCAGGGGTCAGGTGTATGTAATGTATATAGTGCAGGGGTCAGGTGTATGGATTGTACATAATGCAGGGGTCAAGTGTATGTAAAGTATATAGCACAGGGGTCGGGTGTATGTAATGTACATAGGGCAGGGGTCAGGTGTATGTAATGTATATAGCGCAGGGGTCAGGTGTATGTATGTACGTAGTGCAGGGGTCATGTGAATGTACATATTTCAGGGTTCAGGTGCATGTAATGTACATAGTCCAGGGGTCAGGTGTATGTAATGTATATAGCGCAGGGGTCAGGTGTATGTAATGTACGTAGTGGAGGGGTCATGTGAATGTACATATTTCAGGGTTCAGGTGCATGTAATGTACATAGTCCAGGGGTCAGGTGTATGTAATGTTCATATTTCAGTGGTCAAGTGTATGTAATGTACATAATGCAGGGGTCAAGTGTATGTAATGTACATGGTACAGGGGTCAGGTGTTTGTAATGTACATAGTGCAGGGGTCAGGTGTATATTGTAATGTGTAAACTGTCAGTTTGGGCAAAGGTCTACCTTTAGATAAAAGGGTATGCCTTTCTAAAAATTATTTCTTTTTGAATAAAGAATTGGGTTGACTTTTGTTACACAAATCTAACACTTCTTAACCTAAACCACTTTCTCCAGCTAATTTATCAGCTGCTTTAAATTATCTATACTATAGAATTCTACACTGTTCATTAGTTTGGAGTATACAGTAGTAAGAGTAAAGCTACGTACACACTTCCAATTATTATCGTCGGAAAACGAACGACGAACGTTCCTGCACGATATATACGAACGATCGTATAGCACCGATCCTGCACATAGAGGTAACGACACGATCGTTCGTAGATATTGTACACACAATAGATACGATCGTTTAAGCGATAGAGGAACTATGTGCACGACAGGAAAGTGAACGGACGTTCGTTCATCACGCATGCTCTGAACATGGACGATCAACGAACGACCGTACACACGAACGATGTTCAACGATCGTCGTCCAATCCGATCCGCCGGTCCGGTCGTTCGTTTCCAACGAGTTTCCTCGTTCGTCGGCGTCGTTGGTTACTTTTTTACGAACGATTTTTTGCCCAATCGATCGTTCGTCGTTCGATTGGAACGATAAAAATTGGAAGTGTGTACGCACCTTAAGGCTTGAGCAAGAGCAAACCTAGGGGACAGGTGTTATAAAATGGTTGCAAAACTCTCACTTTTAGCATGTGTAATTGTAGCCAGACTGTAGGCTGCAGGGGTCCTGAACACAAAATTGCCTCTACTGAACAGAATTATTTATGCAGAAACACAGACAGAATGCAGATGATCCCCTGATAATTAGATAATAACAGCATTGTCATTCAGACTATGACAAGTACTATCACTTTGCTTGCTTGGTCCTTTTATTTGATGCGGTCCAGCCAAGAATCCATTGTGTTTCAAATATGTTTCAGTTCAGACTGCGCCATGAAAGAACTAAACAGCCAAAAAGGCAATAGGTGTATGTGTTTTTACAAATAACTAATATAACTACCTCAATGTGTCTTTATATTAGCATCCTGAAACACCCTGTCCACCAACACCCAAACTGGAAAGTAAAAAATCTGAACTATTCTTTTACCGCAATACACAGTGCTTTTATTCAAACATGTTATCATATTTATGGCAGGCCAAATCACAAGAATGAAATTATCAATGCAGTGCATACTACAGTACTTAATGACTGCTTTTCCTAACTATAGTGCAAAAGAAAAGTATTACTCAACAAAAGTCCATGAGCATTTATTATGAAATCAGCTAAACTAAATTATTAATCCAGTAGGAGGCAAAACAGTTTATAATTATATATGTTAACTGTGTATTTATCTGTTTTCTTGGCATTCGTTATGAAACTCTCATTTTGAGTGTCACTCCCTCATCACCAGTGTACCCCTTCCAGCAATATGTTATCCTTTCCTTTTTTTTACTTACCTTTTTCATATCTTCTGACTTGTCATAGTTGTCATTTTCTACTTTCTCTCAGTGGTAGGTGGACTGGCATGATACAGAAAGCAGTGCAGATAGGATCCACACTGGAGTGCAGGTTGCCTAACAAGGGTCAGGGGTATAAAAAGTAAATAGTGCAGGGGTCAGGTGTACCATGTATATAGTTTAGGCATAAAAGTTTATAAAGTCATTCTTCCTGGATAAATTATGTGCAACATTACGAAACCCAGTCTTAAATGGAGACTTCATGTGTTGTAGAAAGTTACTGCGGAGTACAGCTTAAGTCTAAAAGTGGATATTGCAGACCAATCTATTTCTTTTAAACCTCCAAGAATACATTAACAAACAAAAATAGCCCCCAGCCAGTCTGTAAGTTCTCTTTAACCATTGATTATTTTACTTAGAGGACACTTGATGACAAATCCAAGTGTTCCCATACATTTGTTTAATGTATTCACTATCTGTCTTGCTAATGTATGTTCTTTCCAATTTCACCACCTATAGTATGTGCCTATCCTAGCCTTTGTCTTAAATACTATTCATGTAGTGTCTTCTTTACCCTTTCTTCAGTCAGTCCTGATCTGCTCCTTGTCAAACCCTATTCATTGTTGATACGCCTCTCTTTTTGTACCTGCATTATATATTTATCTGACTCTACAGCTGTCCATCCAGCTGTGCAATAACCCTGTCCATCAATCATTTCAGTCGCTGCCAAAAGTCTTGTCACTTTCCTTCCCCATTAATCATTCTTCCAATGCCTTTAATCCATCATCCTTTCCTCTAATTACTTTCTGTCCTTAATGTAAAGTCTTGAGCTTTTCTTGCTCTCCACCCCTTGTTGCCCACTGATCACTAATGACAAAGCAATATTTGATTTTAGCTGAAGTGGAATCTATGTTGCAGGGCTTATATCATACAGGACAAAAAAGACACTGGGTTAAAAGAGTCAAAATAATGATATTGCCTTTAAAATCCAATAGTATTAAAAGGTATTAATGGTGGGCAAGAAGTACCATCATGCTGTAGGTCTCTGCATTGTATGGTGGCTGTTGTGTTCAGTTTGAGATACCTTATGCAAAAATATATTCAATAAATACGAATTCCAGACAAAGCAAATGTTGACTAAGTATAAGACCCACATGTATTATTACTTGAATAGTAATGTCTGTTGTGTATTTCCACCACATATCCAATTATGAAATTGTTTCTCTGCAGGGGTTTATTGTGAAAATTTAACAATTTCTGCTGCTATGTCATCTTGTCATCTAGCATGGTCTGTGTATAATCCAATGGCATTGCATACAACAAAGTAAAAGTTTAAATAATTAGTTGTCCTTCACCTGCTCAACAACATTTCCAGTTTGCCTTAAAGCAGAGCTAAATCCTGTTTATACCCACCTGTTCCTGTTTTATCGCGGGCACAGCCATCTTCTTTTACAATTTCCTCATCTTCTTTTCAATCTTTGAATGATGGAACTCACACACGGGTGCAGGGGAAGTCTAGATGTGCCTGCATGCTCATATAGAGATTTTGACAGTTGAAGGAACCAACTGGGCAGATGAGTATGTTTTATTGCAGTGGGGACATAGCCTGTCTCTTTCTGCAATTAAGCCCTGCCAGGTTGTAAATTATTAAAGTGAAACTTTAGATATGATTTAAGTTGTATGGATTCCGAGATGTGTCTGTCTCAGAATCCATAGCATACACGCTGTGGCTGCGCAACTAGAGGTTATTTGAAAGTAATGTACTGTAGCCAAGAGTTCATGGTTATGTCCTGTCCTGTCCTGTCCTGCCAATGGCCACTAGTCCTATAAAGTTCTCAAGTCCCAGTCACTAGTTGCCTGTTGTAGTGTTAGGCTTGTGTGACTTGTCAGTTGTGCAATGTTCTGCTGGATTACCTGTTGCTGGTTCTGCCTCTTTGCTGACCTTGTGATTCTTTGCTGCCTGGACTGACCATTGCATGTGATGCTGACTCTACATTGACTTTGGATACCTTGTTTGGTGGTCTGACTACCTGTGTATGAACACTGGTTCTTGCCTGACCCTGGACTGTCTGACTTCCTGTTCTAGTTGGCAATTAGTGTCCCTTGTCCTGTTTTTGTTGGCAATGAGTTCTCCAGCAATCTTGATTCCCAAATGCTTCTTGGAGATAACTGTGTGCTAGGATAGGGACTTACTATAGGTGAAGTGTGCAGAATTGAATTAGGGGACAGGTGTTTGGACCAGAGCCTTACACAGACATTCCATTAACCTCCCTAGCGGTAAATTTCTGTCTGGATTTATATGTCTAAAAGCGGTACATTGTTTTTCAGGAAAATTTATTTTACAGTATAATATAATAGTATAATAAAGTTTGAAATAAAAAATCATGTAAAAATAATACATTAAATAAATTATATCATATTATACTGTAAAATAAATGTTCATGAAAACAATGTACTGCTTTTACACATATAAATCCAATGTATTGCATTGAATACAGTTATTCAATACAAATGGATTTTGAATTTCATGTGCCTCCCCACCGGCAATGTACTCCCGCACCAACGTCACCGGGAACTCCCCTGTGACTCCTCGGGTGCAGAAAATGTCTGAAGAAGAAGAAAGAAGACAGGCATCGCAGTGATGGACAACACAGGACTCCAGCAGATCAAGTAAGCGCTGTATTTACTAACCTTCCCATAGGTTTACCTACTAGGGGTGTGACTCGGGGTTACCGCTTTCAGGAACTTATTTCTACCCCAAGTCACACTCGGGGTTACCGCTAGGGGGGTTAAAGTGGAAGGTCCAAATATACCCCCCTAGCAGTATTCCCTGCAGGTCCTCTGGACACGTGTTCTTCCTCGGATCTTCAGCGGGAGACTGCAGACACTATCTCCGGGGTTTCCCAGTGACGTTGGTGCATGCATCAGTGTGGGCGGGAGGTGCGGCGGAAAATTCAAAGTAATTTTGTATTAGATTCAATAAAAAATAACTGTATTGAGTCCAATACGAAGAAATCTTTAAATAATATGTATAACATATATATATATATATATTATACATGCTACCATTCAGTTATACTACATGTTTCACTATTTTTTTATTTTTTTTTACAGATTTTTGTGTTTTTTTATTTAAAGTTTATTATTAAATTTATTAAATATTGGACATATTTCGGTGAGTTATGCCTAAGAATTATAGGCCTACAATGTAAAATAAATTTCCATGCAAAAAAATGCTTTTTGCGTGGAAATACAGTTAGAATTAGAACACTAGGGGGGTTAAAGTCATCCTTTTAGCAAGTCTGCATGAATAAATCCTTGACATTTTAGAATCTACAGCAATGGTGTTCTTTTTTATTTCTTCTTTTTATGTTTCTGTATCTTTACTAGGTACATTTACCCTCTCTCTCTTACTAAGTGGAAGGAAATCCAATGTATTCTAGTTGTCACCAGTACAATTCTTCACCAGGGCAAATCTTCTAACTGGAAAACCTATTGTGGTAACAAATATCGTTGAGGAATATTCCCCACATTTTTTAAAGGATTCCCCTCCAATACCAATTGCTTATTTTGGGCTAATTAAAGGAAGGTCTCTTCATATGGATTTATACTAAGGTAAAGTGATAGGGGTTTTATCCTTCCCTGCTCAATCCAACACAAAAATGAATTGATCACATACACACTTTAATATATTACAGATTTTGGGTGATTGACTCTAAAGCACCACTTTAGGCTAATGCTACTTTAAATATTTTATAGATAGATGGAGACGATGCTGCCTTATCAAGACATTAAACTGAAAATAATTTTATGTGAAAAGTATGGGGAAATAAATCTAGGATTCCATTGATGTTGATAACAATCTCCAGAGTACAATTTGCTCGTAATAATGCAGAGCAGAAAGTCTAATAAAGATTTGTCTCCAACTCCCAACAATCAATGTCATAAGCCACTGAAGGTCAAGGCCCACATGCAGCACAAACATAGGCACTCCTGGGAATCTGTGAATGAATGTCAATTCTCCTAAAGTAATTGTTTCCACAGTTAGAAATTACAGATGGGATCTATCATTAGGAGCCACTTCACTACAAATGGACCGTTTTCTTTAAAAATGTCAAGTAACCATTAGTTTGGTTTTAGTAATGTTAAAAAATATCTATTTAGAGCGGATTTGTACTTATTATGTTTGATCATTTCTTATAATGATAAAATTGAACACAAAGGATCTGTACTGAACTTTTAACCTATTAGTACAGTTCAAGAGGAATTATTTATAAGGCATTGAAAGATGTGTGTTCATAGTTTAATATAGCAGTATTTGAACTTATCTTATGTAACATCTATTTTCTTTTAATTACCAAACTACCCCACCTAAATTTGGGCCATCAAAACATAAAAAACACTGTAATGACTGTAACTGTGTTTTTCACAATACTGCTTCATTTTCTGCTACAGGACTATTGCTTTTTTTTCCATAAACAGATTAGCAAACACAAAAAGCCGACCCACGGGTAAATGGCTATCAAGATTGCATACAAGTAACAGAATTTTCTGCTTCATTGAAGGTCTTTTTTTATCTCTAATTTTCACCTAAAGCTAACCTGCTCTAAGCAATCTGATTTAAATTATAGCATCCTGCTGATTATAAAGACATTTATTGTTTGCCTTTTTTTTTGGTAAATACCACATAATTACAATTGTTTTTTTTTTGTCTGCTATTTTAATTGTTGAATATCATGGCACAGGTCATGTGGATCTGGCTTAGTGGAAAAGAAAAAGAATACAGGGACACCTGTAAGACTATTGATTAGGACAATTCTCCAGTGGTTGTAAAAGATGGATTTTGCTCAATTGGTTTATTTGCAGATGGACTTGATAATGATTTTACCTGTGATAAACAAAGCTATATAGAGTCAACATAAGCTTTTTTTCTGGACAAATAACCAAGGTGAGCAAACTCTATGCTTTACTACAGCCACTGCAGGACTTGCCTAATCTATTCCCCTACAGGCGCCCTTGTATTTCCAAATTAACCCATTACCTAACTCTTAATTATTTTCTCTTCCATATAGTACAAATAATTTTAAATAAATTATAAGGTGTTAGCCGCCAAGTAGTGTGGCCAATATACCCGACGGGGTGCTGAGAAGTTCCTGGCTTTGTCCCCTTCCAGATTAAAAATTAGTGTGGGGGCATATGACAGCCTAATATCTTAGTATGTAACTGTGCAAATATCAGGTCTTTGCAATTCTTAAAAATGTTTTTACTTTTAGTGAGAAGCTGTGATGGCAGAGGCACAAGCAAGTTTCACGTCGTTGGAGTTACGAGCCGCCATTAAGTTTTTGTTTCTCCAGGGAATGTCAGCAAAGCACAAACACGGGGGGGGGAGAAGTGTCCTTCCTACAGCACAGTAAAAACCTGGATATTTCGTTTCAAGGCTGGGCATTTCCTTGGTATTGTTCAGTCTTACAAAAGCAGTATTACAAGGACAATTCGGTTTTTACTCTTTGCTTTTTTAGCATATTGTATATTTTTTGAGGCCCTCGTATGGCTTTTACTATCTGATAGACAAATCCTCTGAATATGCAATGTGTTGATATCAGCAAATGTTTGGCCTCACATTAGTTGTGGCCTATTTTTGTCATGTTTCATGGTAAATTATTTCATGCAAGCTATGCATTTTCATCTTTATTCTAATAAGATAGTCATGAACCCATGCTCCTGAGTTAGCTAAATGCAAAATGTTCAGTCACACAAATTAAACTTGACTGAAAAAAGAAGAATAGACTATTTATTATTTTAACCACAGTGCATAAATATGTGCAACATATATAATATCCTAGCTTTTCCAGTTCTGGTATAAAACATATTAAGTACTTAGGCATGCAAAGCAAATCACCTTATACCGCATGCATTGCTTTGGTCTAGCAATGGATTAAATATATAATGGACCTAGGCTGGTTCTATGGATGGGGGGCCCCATGATATGTGTTACATGTGTCTGATCATCTCAAGATATGGCCTGTGGAAATGAAATTGTGGAAGCGCAACCCTGTATGTTAGTATGTGGAGGGTACATAAACTAAACGATTTATTAACAAATTCCTAAATGTTCTTCTTGAAACTGTGGGCCTCATTTAATAAAACTCTCCAAGACTGGAGAAGATAGACTATCATGGGTGAACATGGATGATCCAGCAAACCTGGAATCGATCAAATAATAGGAAATTAGTTTATGACATTGATTCCGAGTTTGCTGGTTACAACCACCCAGGTTCACCTGTGATAGTCTATCTTCTCCATTCTTGGAGAACCCTAATAAATCAGGTCCAGCTTTGTTTGCAGAGCTATTGCAGAGCTATGTCTCTTCCTTAAAGTGAAGAATGGGGATCATAATGATCTGCACCAACCACTATATGCTTATGGCTATGCTGCACCTTGTATTAGTCTTTGGGCATCTATTCCTCCATGCTCCACTCTGGCATCTTTAAAACCTCCCTGCTAGTTTGTCCTTGTTCAGGCTGTGAGGTGGACACCACCTTACTTTACCTCCTTCCCTATGGGAAGGTAGTTGTACCCCCAGGACTTTCATCTTCTTAGGTGCAACATAGGGTGCCATAGCTGAGCTGCTCGCAAATTGAGCCAGTGGCTTCATTGAAACCCTAACGATGCCTGACTCTGACAGCCACAGTGATTCCACATCTTGGTTCCGGATCTTTTTGTCCTTAGTAATGTCACTTCTGTTCATCCTTCCATCAGTGGCCTTCACTATCTCCAAAAAATACACATTTCAAGTAGGTGACCATACATAGCTTGGATGTAGTTTGGGTGAGTAAAGTGTAATGTTATGCTACCTCTCCTTTTAGCAAAATAGATTTTCTCTATTTGGTTCCACTGGGCTTTGGAAAAGTCAACGTCTGCAGTGGGGATGCTCCTGAGTTTTTAGTTTGTTCCTACTTCGCACTCCAGTCCTTCAAGTGGCACTTCAACCAAAAGATGTAGACCTGTAGGATCACCAACCAACCTAGAATGGGCCATTATAAACAAATATATATTTCTGAGCTAAAAAATGTGCGTACTGGTGAAATAGTGAAAAATTATATGGGTAGGACACATAACAGAAATTAATATGGGAGGGCCATTACATGTCGACATATATTTCTGGAAGCAGCCATTTAGTGTGACATTTAGTGTGTGTGGCAAATTTTACTAGGCCTTCCGCTCAACCCACAGTCCTCCCTCATAGTCCAAATTTCTCACCCACACTCTCTAACCAATCATGAAGGCAGTATGTCTTCTTTTTTGCTTGGTTAGACAATAAAACAGTGTGGGGTCTGCAGTTGGAGAACCTATTGGCAACTGGAAGCCCTATTTATTGGGACGGGTCACAGATATTTGCCCCCTTGCATAATACCCCTTACCCATTCTCATAAAGGGTAAAGATGCCCTAGAAATAAAAACACCATACCAAAGTAAAAAAAAAATATTCTTTTTAAAGTAATACTCTATGAAAAGATTTTAAAGAAAGGGAAAACAAGAGAAATGAGAGATGGTTTCACTTTTGGACCATAATCTACTATTGGATGACTGACTTTCAGCCTCCCCTGCACCCATCCAAATCCAATTTTTTTCACACTTAAAACTTTATTAAAAAAAACTTTTTATAAATTGTATACATCTGTAGCACATATCAATATATATAAAAATCATGACAATATCCGTACAAATGTTTTCACGTAACAGCTTCAGAAATTTTTATGTATTTCTCTTGTTGAACTCAATGGACTTTTGTGTATTTTTCAACCTGACTCTTCTTTCTTATAATCTGTACACATATAACTTTTAGCAAGTTGTAAAATGACAGCTTTTTATTTTTTTACTTTTTTGCCATTTTATCTTTTTTGTGCTGATTTCTTCCCTTGGCTTATTTCTGACGAAGCCTCTGCTTTCATCCTAAACTTGTCTTTTTCATTCCACTACACGATTTTCTTGCAAGAAAAAAGGTCAGTTCTCTTATGATTCAGTTAAAATGCACTGGGGCAATGTACTAGCTCTGTTGCTTTGAAGCCTAATCATTTTTATTTTTCTTTAAAAATGAATCTCTTGCCTTGTTGAGATTAAATATATTACGGTGTGTACAGAGAGTCAACTCAAGGTTTTCTATGATGTTCAGACCACTCGTAGTGCTGCAGCTAGGAGCTGCTGTGTTCTAAATCAGCCAGGGACCTGACTTCCCAAGGAAATTTAGATTGTCTGCAGACACACATGCATGCACGTGATAAGAAAAAAGTAATAAAAAAAGAAAAATGTGAAGATGCTAAAAAAATATATAAAACAGAGAAGTAAAAGATAAAAAAATAAAATAACAGTTAATACAGATTTGTGTGTATTTATATATATATATATATATATATATATATATATATACACTTCTGTGTGTATATTATATATTTATATATATAATTAATAGCATTTTATATTTATATTTTATCTATTTACCTTTTAACATTTGTGTATTATTTTAAAGAAATTAATTTCCATTAGCATCAGAACTTTTTTTGTAAAATAAAACTTTAAATGTAGTGCTTGTTCCCATGGTCCAATCAGCATGTTTTTACAGATAAGTGTGCTAAATGTCCAATAAAGCATTGCTCTAGTCAGCTCTGACAAAATATTCTTTGCAAGTTGCACAGCCCATTTTGTAGTCCAGATGACGTGATACTAAACTCATGAACACCAGATTCTCTCAATTTATAAATTTAGAAAAACTGTATCAAGTTTGCATAAATATTGGCTTTAGAAACTATAGCAGCTAACTTGTTTTTTCTTCAGTACTGGAATGGTTTGAAGGAGATAGGGCCACCTATTAGCTCCACACAGGGGCAGATACACGTTTATTCCAGTAAACTCAATTAAAAATTGTACACATAGTCATCACAATTTGAAGTCTAAGCCATGATCTTCCTATATCAAAGCTTGAAAGATGAGCTATCGAACACACTAACGCACACACACAAGCAATATAGACAGTCCTGGAATGTAGTGAGTAAAGAGCGTAAGGGAAAGGCCTGCATGGCTTGTTAGTCAGTGTGCAGACGGAAAGGGTTAAGTGGTAAAGTTTTAGGTGGGGTTTGGTAGGTAGGGGGAGGTCAGGGTGGGGTTATGGGGTTATAAGGAGCAGGAAGGTAGTGGGAGAGTCTCTTGAATTTTAAAAGGGGAAAAGAAAAGTTCCCACCCGCCCATACTTGGGAGTGGTTTGGCAGTTGAGGTGCTCAAGGGTAGTCTGTTTTAGTGGTGTAATTGGTGGGGTTGGGAGATCCATCTTCAGTATATAGGCTCCAAATTGATGGAAGATAAGTGGAAGTGGTAATTGAGTTTTTAAGGTGAGGCTGTGCACAGTGGGGGGATATTGTTCCCCAGCTGATGTTTAAGGTGTCACACTTACCTCTTCCTCTCCTGCGCATGTTTGCAAAAGGCACACCTCTGAAGCTGGGCATGCCTCTGTTTCCAAGCTTTATCAATTCCGTCCAATCCATTGGCCAATCAGAAGAATCTTGATCAGCCCTGGCTATTTTGGTGGCTCACAGACTGCACTTTGTGTTCGTGCAACAAGTCTTCACTAGTGGCTCGAGCTCCCTAGTTCTGTGATCTAGTTCCTGTTCACCTGTTGCTTAATCCAGTGTTTCCTGTGTCCTGCTCCTGCGTTAACCCCTCGTTGTCTAGTCTGTATGTTCCCTGCCAACATCCCTTTGCTTTTCCAGTGTTCCTGTCTGTCTGTGGATATCTCTGCATCACCTGTGCCTTCTGTTACTTCCAGTGTCTCCTGTGTTCCCTGTGCCCGCCGTGGCTCCTGTGTCACTGCAGTCTGTCTCCTAGATCCCTGGCTGTTGACCCCTGGCGTGTGATCTGACCTCTCTTGCTTGCTGCCTGCCTCAACCCCGCCTTTCCTTGACTATCCTTCTGCATTGGGATTTGGTGCCGTGCTTTGCCCACCTTGGTGTGCCCAAGGGCCGCAACCTGGCAGCAACCAGCGGCGCAACATCCTCACCATCAGAGGCTCTGGAGAAGACCTGGTTACTGCTTAGACTCTGCGCCTTGGCCCTTCTCAGTGCTCACACAACCTTTGTGCAAGCCATAGCATCCCCTAATAGTCCTGTCTCTCCGTGCGTGACTTAAGGCCGCTGGAGCAAAAATATCCATTTTGGCGCAGGTCCCAATTGGCAGTGTGAGCCTTCGAGGACCGGCAACCATAAAGGGTTAATGATGGGGGTAATGTTTTGAAAGGATGGTTAATGTGTTATTATTATTGTTATTTATTGTTAATTTATGTTACATTTATTTGAGTTGTTATGAAAATTGTAATTTATTGTATTTATGTTTATTAAAGTTTACATTGAAATTTTTTGTAATAAAAAGGCCTGCGGAACTGTTGTGTTATGGTTTTAGGGAAGGGGGAGTAGTTGGTAAAAGGTAGAGTCTGTGGGTCTCTGGCATCCGGCACTCATGTTATTTCCTGAGGCACAGATGTATGCAGGAACACTATAACAATTTTCTGGCTGCAGATGGATTGAGTGGTAAAGGTGGTACTTGCCTTACAGAAAAGGACACTGTGTATTATATGAAAATGTTTCTGCAGGATGTAGCAGAGGATTAGTGCAAACACAGGATCAGACATCTGTACAGCAGGCACAGTGCTTACCATTTTTATAACAATAGCATTGCTCTCAGTGACAGACATGATTTCTTCTAACAATCGCTTCTCTTTATCATCTCAATGTCTTCTGTTGTGTTGTTAATTAAATAAAAACAATACTTAAAAAAACTTTAATAAGGATGCGCATAAATGCTTAGGAAAATTTGACACAAACAGTAAATGTCTTTTGACAAGCTCTGTGCTTCGGATTTGTATTATCATTTTCTCCTATAATTATATCATGTCATTCGTCCTCCTAATATTAACATTTAAGATAACAGAACCTGGGTTTATATATGTGTGTCAAACTGTCGCTTTGCTGCACAGCCACCACAAATCATTACATACTGTGGTGAACAACAAGTGGCACTGACAATAAATATATGTACTAAAGAGAAAGTTCTGTAGATATTTAGAAAGTCTAGATTCTGGATTCTTATTGTGGTGATTAACTTAAAGAAATTTCCTATTTTACTCAAATGTTTTACTTCCATATTTTTGATATTGCACTAAATGTAGAGATTTGTAAATTAGCCACTAGGAAAAAGTTCTGCTTGCACTTACCAGCTTCTTTATGAGGTACACCTTTTCAATTGCTTTTTAACCTCCTTGGTGATATGAATATTAAGTATTTTAAATGTAAAAGCGGTACATTTAAAAATACTCAGTATTTTAAATTTCCCACCCGATCCCCCGCCAGCCGCACCAGAAGCCCAGCCGGCATTTACGTCCCCTGGCCTCGCGTCTACAACGTTCACACGCTGGGGACACAGATGCCGGATGGGCATCACCATGTTAAACAAACGCTGGGCATCTTCATCCCCTGACGATGCCGGCCAGGCATGCTGGCTAGAGGACACTGCAGGCACCACTTACCAGGTAAGCTTTTTAAACTCCCTGGCAATTCCACCCTGAGAATGGCTCAGGGTTACCGCTTTTGGTACTAAAAATTAACCTTGTGCCACACTCGGAATTACTGCCAGGGAGGTTAATGCAAATATTGAATTATTTGGTGACAACTTGATGAATTTAGGCCTGTAGACATTGCCAGGATGACCTGCTGAAGTTCAGAACAAGCATCTGAATGAGGAAGAAAGGTGATTTAGGTGACTTTGAACATGTTATTGTTGGTGCCAGGTGGTCTGGTCTCAGTTATTCTGAAACTGCTGATCTGTTGGAATTTTCAAGCAAAAAGGGTTTCTAGGGTTTACAGTATATGGTCATATAAAGGAAAAATATTTAATGAGCAGCAGATCTCTGGGGAAAAAATGCCTTGTTGATGCCAAAAGCCATTGGAGAATGGGCAAACTGGTTCGAGCTGATAGAATGGTAATTGTAACCCAAATAACCACTCATTACAATCATAGTATGCAGAGCATCTCTGAAGACACAGCATCCTTGCAGCAACAAGACCACACTAGGTGCCACTCCTGTCAGCTAGGAACAGACACGGCTAGAATTTGCTTGGGATTACCAAAATGGAACGAGAGAAGATTGTCAAAACACTACTAGGTCCAATAGGCCTGATTTAATAAAACATTCCAAGGCTGGAAAAGGTACAATTTCATAAGTGAAGCTGGGGATATCTTAAAAGTAATTTGCTAGCAAATGTTTTCAATCCTGGACCAGATCCATTCCAGGTTTGTTGGATCAACCAGCTTCACTGATGAAATTGTATCCGCTCTAGTCCTGGAGATTGTTAATAAATCAGTCCCAATGTGTCTTGATTTCTGCTGCAACATTGAGATATTAGAGTCAGAAATTGGGTTTAACAACATAAGAACATGCATGCGCCCCGCCTTGTATCATCAGTTTTGCAGTTTCAGAATGCTTTGGTTCCCTTAGTACTAATTTAGCATGGTTTAAATGCCACAGCCTTAGCATACTCTAGTATTGCTTCTGACCGTATCCATCTCTTTATGGCTGCAGTGTACCTGATGGCTATTTCCAGCTGAATAGGGCACCATGGCTCAAAGCTGAAATCATCCTAAACTGGTTTCTTTAACGTGACTCAGGTCACTGTACTCAGATGACCCCACAGTCTCAAGATCGAAATCTTACAGCGCAGCTATAGGTTGTGGTAGAACAGGAGATTTGCTAAATGGATGTTAGCCCAACAAATTTGCAGCAACTGGATGATGCTATAATGTCAATATAGACCAAAAATTCCAAGGAGCAATGTTTCCAGGATCTAGTTGAATCTATACTATGAAGAAATATGACAATCCTAAAGGCAAAAGGGGGTCCAACAAAGCATGTACAAGGCAAAAGACCTTTTTGATTTTGGATAAACCAGTGAAGCATTAGATCTTCTGTCCCTGATAAAGAAACTCTTTTTATTTGCCATGGTGATGATTGTAAACCTGAGTTGTCATCTAGGCAATATATGAACGAAGATCCTCCAATGGAGACGGGTAAGTCTCCATAGTGAGGTGCAAACATCAAAAAAATAACTTGGGTTTTTACTTTTCCCTAAACAACTAGTAGACTATCGAGGAAACAGACAATGAAATGAGCCAGCATGACATCTGAATTTAGGTAACAGAGGGTACCTAGTACAGGGTAGGTTCTGATTTCCTAATAGATTTCCTTGTAAACTAAATCCCATAAATCTGTCCTTACGGGTTCACTTTAAATCCATTAGCCACTCATATTTGAAAGATTTTACCATTGAAAAAAATTAGTAAACCAGACTTCCTTCTCTGAAATGAACAGATTATCCCAAGTTTATGGCAGAATCTTTTCTTGATGGATTTTCAGATAATATCAAATTTGTAGACAAGGGTATAAAAAATAGATTTTGTTAGATTAATTTTACAATGTTGATGCATGATGAAAATAGGTCAAGACATTGACAAGGCCTTATAAATAGGCAAAGATGTGAGAATGAATTTCTGAGAATAAATAAGTGCTGAGTTTGAAGTGTTTTACTGAACAATACAAATAAAGCATCTTAATAAAAACACACAATCTAAGCTTTTTAAACTGGTCCTCTGCAACATTGCCAAAGGCTGTAGAAATACAGACGTCTCCATTGCATTAAAGCATGAAGATTTAGTCTATGCAGATAAAAGTCCCATTAGCTAAGGCTCATATGCCATATGACAAATAAGTGGCTGTCAGGTAGTTTGTTTAACCCTAGGCCTGTCTATAGCTGGATGTGCCCCATGCTCAGTGTGCTCTTCCTCTCCACTTGCCCTGAGTTTACTCCGCTCCTCCTGCTCTCTCACATCTCCTCCTTAACTCTTCCCGCATAATTTTCTTGTCTCCCCGGAGAAAGTGATTGTGATGGATTCTTCAGAACCATCTGCTCTGCTTGTTAGGCTCTTAATTAACAAGTAATTACCCGCTTAATATTCACAGTACTGACTGCAACAATGCCCAAAGAAAACTTGTAACTAAAGCAAAGAGTTAACTTAGTCACTTGACCCCAGTTGACCACACTCGTGTTGTGGCTGGGTGTCTATGTGAGGTCAAACTAGGTTATAGAGAACAGTAAGTTTCTTCAGGCTCCTAGTAAAAGGTGAGCAGGGTCTCAGTGGGGCATAATGAAAGAAGCTGGGCCAATTCTCAACGCCGCAGTAAATGGCAGGCACACTCCAGTTGTTAATGGGACCTGGCAGGGATTCTGCAGCTTGGAGAAATACAAGTGTCTAATTAGATTGCCTTGGAATGACTTGTGTGATCTAACTGATCGAAAACTTCAGCAAAGGATAAAAACTCTGTTTATTTACGCGGTGTATTTTGTCAGTGTTTCTGCAGGCCATATCTTTGAGCTGATGGCAGATTGATGAATAAAGAGAGCCAAGGCAATATGGACTATGGTGGAATTTGGCTACAGAACAATCAAACAACACTAGCAGCTGTCCAGTGCCAGGTGTGACCCTATTAGACACTTCTGTATTCTGCATATACATTAGCCTGAATTTTACATAATGTGCAGCTTGTGATGTTATGGCTTCAATGTGAAAAAAGCTGATAGTCTTGTAAATTCCACTAAGAAAGTTTACTTACTGTTACAAAGTAAATGTAATGTGTAAAGGTTTACTACTGTGAAAAACTCCTATTTTTTCAGCTTTTATATTTTTTATTTTATTTCCTTGTAAATTGTCCAGGTCAAATTCTATAAAGACATAGGTAGGGAGGAGCCATATGATTTAATATTCAATCTTTATTTTTGGTAAATGGTTTATGACATATTGAAAGTTTGGCCTGTTATGCTGCAATTTGAATATATACGGGAAATCCTATGTTTTGGTAATGAACAACAATGGAAGAGGGTTCCTAGGATGGTAGAGCCATTGCCCTCTGATTTGAAAAAGGCAACCCTTAGATAACGCAAAGGGGGTAATACAGTCAGCTTCTAGTATTATGGATAGAAAGGAAGTGCACACATGCATTTTACTGTGCCAAGTCATACATAGCATCGCATCAGGAGCTGGGTAGCCCTCCATAGCTATGTGCCTTGTAGAATCCCCAGCAATATATATATTTTAGTACAATGGGCCTGATTTATTAAAGCTCTCCAGGGCTGGAGTGGATACACCTTCATCAGTGAAGCTGGGTGATCCAGCAAACCTTGAATAGATCTGGTCCAGGATTCAAAACATTTACTAACAAATAGCAAATTAGTTTGAAGAAATCCATTCCAGGTTTGTTGGATCACCCAGCTTCACTGATGTAAGTGTATCCTCTTCAGTCTTGGAAAGCTTTATTAAATCAGGCCCATTGCCTTATTAAGAACCCTGCTTTACTTTCCAAATATTGGCTGATAAATGCAAAAAACAGATGCCATCTGCAGGCGTTAAGATTTACTTTGTGCATCCAACCTAGAAGTGATCACTATGTCATAGCTAACACAATGATCACATGGCCATCAAATTAGTTATTGATTATCAGTAGAGTAGAGACCATAGCTGTCATGTGACAGGCAGCATGTCAGAGCACTCGGGTCTATAGATGCCAATAAACTTTTCATCCCCACTCATTTTGCATTCTACAGTATTTGCTGATCTGTTCTATAATTTAACAATACATGACATTGCTATTCATGAGCTACAGATGGGCTAAGATGAAGAAATTTAATAAAACATTGTAATTCTTCTATTACTAGCCATTAACCAGCTAACTTCCTTCGTATAATTATTGGTTTAATTGCCTATAATAAAGTATAAATGAAAGGATACATAAGTTATGCCTTGTCACATTAAAGGAAACAGGAACATGAAATCACAGTCTTCTTATTTATTCATATTTATGATTTCTGTAAGAATACAACTGTATCTGAGTGACCTCAGTTGGGAAAACTTTCATCCAAGTAGACCATTTATTTCTGTGCTGCATATATCACATAATTCAGTTTAAAGAACAAAAGACATCACAGCCCTACAGCTTGATTTTACCTGGAGACCAGGCTACCCTTTAGGGAGCTTACCTAACACAAAGCCTCTTTATACTTTACATGGATTTTATGACACACCACATCTCCCACAAGGAAATGAATAATTCATTCCATGAACTCCAGAATCCATCCTTACATTGTTCACTCCATGGGCATTTTAACCCAGCTGTGCCTGAATGACACCCTTGGTTTGTTGCTGTACCATCAAATGGCAAACCCGAGAGCAATGGCTATATGCACGCATGATGGCAATTTGTTATTTCAGATGTGCAGCTGGAAAATTTGTGTTCCAGCCTTGGCCAGGAAATAAAAATACATAAAAGCCTGTAAAGTCTATTGCAACGTTGTATCTTGTTTTTTTTTATGCATTGTCTTCCATAATCATATTAGTAACAAACAAGAGCATGATACTTTTTTTAGTCAAATGCATAAGTTCCACTTTAAAAATTTGTGATCAGGAAGGGCCTTATTGCAGAAATGGGTAGTACTTTCTGCAATAAGAATATTATATATTAAAATATATTACCGGTATATATACTAATATTATTACCTGCCAGATCTCTCTGTGGAGCTGTCAAAATCACTGAGCTGTGAATGGTAGCCAAGATACTCCGCACATCCCAGCTTCACAGTAGTTGCCAACACTGTGTGAACTTTCAGCCTAGTTGAAAGGAAAGAAATAGAAGAAGAAAGATGATGGTGGTACCTGCAATGGAATGGGAACAGGAGGGTATCCCCTGGGTTTATTTATGGTTTAAAGCTGATATAACACTGAGCACAGTGATACCAAGTTTGCCAAATCATTGTATACCATAAACACTGACAATTTCTTAACAAAATAAAATACTTTATTCTTTGTTGCCTATCCATTTGCCGATCTCTTACATCCTCTTTGATTAACTTTATGTCCCCATGTATGTTTTCCAGATCAGTCAACTTGTGAATTAAAACAGTGGATCACGGCTCAGTAATGTGTGCTGAAATGGTCACTTCAAAGGAAGTGGGAGGGTGAAAATGCTGGAGCAACCAACAAAGACCTATTGTCACCCTATACCAAGGCATATCTGAGTATAGGGTGACAATAGGTCTTTGTACCATGATGGCGCGATCACCAGGCCAAGAAAGCTTATTTTGAGGATTTATGAACATTAGGAAATGTTAGGACTTACAAACATTAAAAATTATTTAGTGAATTTTGTTAATGCAGTAATGTTTAAAATGTGCTGATTTAAAATTGTCAACAAGGGGCAGTGGTAATGCATTTCTTTTAAATATTCCACATACACACAGCTACTAGAAGTATGAAGTTTGCAAAGTTTTTCTTTACTGTAGGAAATTATTTAATTGAGTATACACATAAATAAATATTCTTATATGTTTCCAAAGTGCAGTAATACCCAAAAATTAGAAAATCTGAATGGCGTTTATTTAAAAGCTTCCTTTCTATGGGCTCTATATATAAAACAGTGAATCAAACATTTCTACAAACATTCCCTCTTGGGAATCTTTTTAGCTCCATGTGTTTTAGTGGCAGTAATTGATTTTCAGATTCCTTGTTTTATAAATACAGACCAATGAGTGTAACATGGATGGGATATCATCAAAATAATGAACCATACTTTTATTTAGATCAATAGATTGAATTAATGAAGCATATTTAATGGTTTGATCTTTCACAAAACTTCTGCTTCCAATATGATGTCAGTATGCTATGACTACTTCTACTTCCAATGGGATGTGAAATGTTTAATTTACAATGTAATATTTACAATTATTCTTTTCTCGATTCTTGGCTGTTTGTACATATAATACCCTCATATATATGCAATTTCTTAGTCTTCATTGCCATAACAGCTAATCCATATTTGACATACTAGGTGAAAATATTAAATTGTATTAGGTCTATACTTGCTATAAAAGGGGTCACCTGAAAAGATTATTTGCAGTAAAATGTTTAATAGAAGGATTGCTGGACTGACAGAATAATCTATACAATGTATGCATTATTCAACACTACATAAACCTGAGTCAGTTATGGATAAAAGAACGGCCAGGGCAGAACATATGAGGAAAATATTAAACCAAACAATAGCTGAACTTCATACAGGATATCTGTAGAAATCCAAAAGATGAGCGTTGGTAACAGTTGCATCTTATTTTTTTTTTTTCAACTACTGTATACTGTAGAAAAAAATGTATACTGTAGTGTAATTAAACATTTGATGCCAAATTCAGAGGTTAGTTGGCAACTTCTACATCAGTTTCACCTGGGAAAGGGATTAAAAGGTCTAGCTAGGTAAGTAATTGTGTTGCTAAAGATCCGTGGCTGTTTATTTGGGATCCAGGCCCTGAGTGTCCCGGAAGGAATGAGTGCGTTAAACACTCCATCCATCCTTCTTCTAGGCCACAAACTGGGAGTGGATAGGAAGCACCTTACTAATGATAAGAAAACTGGCGGTGTGTCTTTGAGGCTGGGGTGGAGTTGGAGCCTGAGGCCAGGCGGCTCAAGGAGAAAGGCTAGGTGTAGTCTGTATGCAATGTAGCCTAGAATGGCCCCAAAAAAATGAGGTCCCATGGATCACTAACTCTGGTGGGAGTGGATGGTAAAGAGAGCCAGATGGTAGGGAGGCTAAAATGTAGGATTTTTTCCCGATAAATTACAATGATACTGATATCCTGTGAGGGAAAATCTTGGTTTTATGGGGGAGTTTCTGTGCACATTTTTGGGAAAACAAAAGGGGGCAGAATGCCCTGAAATATTATTTAAAGTCGGGACTACCTCTTTGCAAGGAGTGTGTTTGATATATATATATATATATATATATATATATATATATAGAGAGAGAGAGAGAGAGATAGAGAGAGAGAGAGAGAGAGAGAGAGAAGAATGGGAATGAACCATTGGACTACTACAGTAAAAAGCCACCAACCAACCTCTATGTTTTTGGGTTGGACAAGGAAGATGGAGCCTTGAAAGGAAACCAATACTAACACTGGGTGACTAGGTTTGTGCAAATATGACTTTGATCCACTAATATATGGGAGGGACAGTGGCTTTTGTAGTGCTGGGTCCCAGATTTGAATCTTGGCCAAGACAATGGGCCTAATTTATCAATGAAATCCGCGCTCGCTGGTCGCGCGTACTTTCGCGCCGTTATATCGAGCCAGTTTACCGCGGGCTGGAGTCATATGCGCTCGTACACTCGCCTCCTCACTGCCAAGCAGGATGCTTGCCTTCATAACAAAATGGGCAATAGGGGTTGCGCATCCGCCAATTAAGGCGATTAGATTTCAGCTGCGCGATTAAGGAGGATCTGTTAAGCTCAATGGTGAGATCATAGCAATTAAGCCAGTGTAAAGCTGCCGGAGATGCACGGCTCCGGCCGCGAGCTCTTTCAGTTGCTGAATTGCGCGACGGCGTACGATTTCGGATCGCGAATACGCATGCGCGAGCGAGCTTCCGATTTTGCTTGATGAATCAGCCTCAATATCTGAATGGAGTTTGCAGGTTCTCCCTGTGTTTGTGTGGCATCAAAAGAATTGACTGCATCTTATCCTAAGTGCCAAACACCAACGTTTATAAATTATAGTAAGGTTTTCCAGTAATTCGACATATATAACCTTTGGTAAATTAAATTCTGGAATGTGCATCCTATTTGAAGTAAACAGCAGCATATTTTCTTTTAACTTTTTATGTGTGCATTAGCTGACAAGACTTGTACATGTTGTCAGTAATAATTAATCATTTTGATGCATCTCTTGCAAAAGCATCTTATCCTAATTTGTCATATGGAAGCAAATCTACTAGAAGGATTTCAGTCTTGTTTGCACATGCTTTGATAAAAGTAGCTTTATTGTTACATTTCATTCCCTTTGCCACTAATACAGTAGGATCTCACCTATCCAGCTCGCGACCATTGATTTATGAAATGGGGTTTCTACTGATGGAAAATAGCTATGGCAATTCTAAAACATCACTTGCCTGATTTGTATGAAATGCTGGGGAAAAGTTCCTCATTGCCATAGTCTTGTGTTAAAGGGGTTGTCTGGTTCATTTAGGGGGTCTCCAAACGCACCATCAGAGATGAGACAGTAGATCCTAATTAGGGCCATTCTGTGTTCAGTTTTCAGGGTTATCCCGCTGATTGTTTCTGTTGTAGGTGCTACTCTCTGAAAAGAATCAAAGCAGTAACTATTCTTCATAGAAGCAGAGTATATTTTATATGGCATATATGGACCCCCTATATTTTTTTCTCGGGGTCGAGACTTACTGGGAAATACAGAGTTTCAGGATACCATTTGAAATTTAATAAACTGTTGCCCGATATGTGACAAGGAGATATTAGATTTTAAAACAAATTCTGAATCCCACCAAAGGGCACACCAACCCTATACAAATCTTTAAGTAAAATATGCCTTTAAATACACTTTAACGATAGCAGAGAAAGTGGCTTTGCTGTATTTTAGAGCCATGTAAATTATAGGGCTGAGTGGACAGAAATACAAATTCAATGAAAAGTAAGTCCATTTTATTAATGAAGTAGATTTGTCCTGAAGTTTGACTGCAAAAGTATTTTCTACGCATTTTTAATTTGCAAGCAGGCATGTTCTTTGCCTGTAATTCTGAAATAAAAAAAAACGTACCTGCCTGTTCAGAATCTCTTCTATAATGTAAACAAAACTGCACATTTACAGCTCAGTGTACATTGCCGGCATAGCTGGAAAATAATAAACTCCTATGTGTATGCCAATTGACATGCATAAAGATCCCAAACCTGAAGGAGGACCACACGAGGATGCCAGCAACAGAGTGAGGAGGGGTGAGTTTAAATTAATATTTTATTTTACAAGGGACATAGCCTGTTGCTTCTGCAATAAAAGACCGGCCTGCTCGCAATTTTTTTTTTTTTTTTAAGTTCGGCTTTATTCTCACAGAAACCAAACTCCTACTACTTGCCCAATACTTTTGTCTTTATCTAAAAAGCAAAATCTTTCTATTTATGTACCACTGAATACTTTGCAGTTCACAGAATCAGTTTTGAACTATATTCTTTATTTTAATACACTAAAGTTGCTCTATACAGTTTGAAGGTTGATAGATTAAAAAAAAAATTATATAAAGCTTGGCCCTGATTTCCAACAAAACTCCTTTTCTTTGTTGTCTCTTGGTGACAGGCAGAACTATAACTTCTGTATCAAGAGGCAAAACTCATTGTTATTGTGTTGTTGTGATTGATTCTTCTGTGCATTGGTGACATTCCTTTGGGCTCATCTCATACTTTTTCTGGCACCTTCTCTTCAAATCATACACAACAAAAAGTAAAAATCCAAATGAAAGGTTGGGTTGACTTATAATAATTTTGATTTTGATATAAAAGACAAAACACAAATCATATTTCTTAATGTCAAACAATAATGTTTCATTCAGATGACTCCCTATTGAATGTTACATTGTCAAAAGAATGTTGCTCATATAACTCTGTGATAAATATGCAGTACTTACATCTTCGGCTTTCAGGTTTCTTACTTTCAGAGTCATACCAACTTAGGCATTTGTAGCTCTATGCCTGGAGAAGCAGGGTAAGAAGGGTCTGAAAACAAACAACAAAACCTTTAAAATGCAAATAACATTTTTTATATCAACCTTTCTCAACCTTTTAGCAAAGCTTAAATAACTTTTTGGTCCTAGGGAACCCCTGCTATAATTACTATATCCACAACTCATGGTATATTAGTGTGGTGGTCAGTAAGAAGAATACCTCTTACATTATTGGCCAGTTGGTAGAATGCCACCCTTACCTAGATTTTTGGTGTCATTTAAATTGACCTTAAAAGCATGAATTCTCTTTGCTCAATAAACCCCTAGTTACTTCTGGAGGAACCTTAAATAAGAATATTTTTTAGAAGAAAGCATACAGAGTATGTCCTCTACTCCCCCAAGTGCCACTGTGCAGATGCTCCTCACGTACTGTTACCATACCAGCACACAATGACCACCACTTCAATCATATACTTCTCCATTGTATTGAGTTCCATTGCACCGGTGCAGATTTCAGCTGCCTTTCATTGTGATGGCCATTTAACCATATAACAACAAACTGCTGCACAATATTCCACAATGCTATACATTACATCTTCAAACTGCTTAACTCTGTATACTATATTGTGCATTCATTTATTTTATCATGTTTTACATATAGACACAACCTTGCTAGTAAATACTTTTGCATAGCTTGCATTTGCTGTTATAAACAATACATTAGACTCTACAGAAATGGTGGAACAATGTAGGCATAGGTAGGATGATGACTAAATTGGCAATCTATGGTGAATTGGTTTAAAATGTCCAAATCACCATGTTCTTTTTTTTCATCTCTGGAGTAATAAACAATACTTTACAAGATTATATTGGATCCAAAACCAAGAAGCACCTCTGAATGGGACAGGACCTTCTTCTTTTTGCAGATACCATGCTGTGAAATCATAAAACATACTTACCTCTGTGACATCCCCCACATGATGGTTTCAACTTATTCCAAACTTCGAACAAACATTCTCCACCATCTTTTGCTGGATCACTCAACTTCACTGATGAAAGTGTATCTTCTCCAGCCTTGGAGAGCTTTAATAAATCAGGCCCATTCTGTTCAGTCAAGTACTGTTAACACTTAAGGTTTTTAAAAACTCCTGGAAATTGTTTGCAGATGTTACATATGTTTTAGGTGTTTTTAAGCTGTTTTAGTATGGGTAATAGGCTGATATGGCTATAGATATGAAAAATAACCCCCTGTGCACTAAATTCTGGAAGTAAGAAAAGCTACATGGGTATACAATCCCAGTGGCTAATCTCCTCTCTCTGTGGTTGAGAGGGAGAATTTTGTGCAACTGCACCGTCAGTTATTTTATGATACCTTCTAGAGAGTGCTGCCACTGCTGCTGTGTAGAAGGCTTATGGCTAGTAGGGGTCTAGTATCAGTGATATGGAATGTATGACCTGCTTACCCACAAAATTACCTCTTCTGAGGATTATGGCTTTCTGCTTGTCAGAAACTGAACAACTCCTACTAATTTACCTACTTTTCTTGAGCTACTCCTGTTGTTGAAGCCTCTTCTTCATTGGCACATGACCAACTTCCATAGACCCATTTATCTGTTGAAGAATGCCTGCTGGTGATTTTGTGCTGAGTGTTTAACTTACCTGTGCAAATTGTAGCTTGCACTGTATTGCCATATATAATAAATGAGTGTGTAATTGGCTTTTTGTTTGTTTTTTTGTTACCTTCAGATTTACCTGCAGATTTCTGAAAAGCTTCACATCTCACTAGTACAGCTTATGGATGGGCAGAAGAGAAGTTGCCAATGTGATCCACACCTAGTGTCAGCTATGAAGCATCTATGGTGGCAGATCAGTGATAGATTCTGCAATAACTTTAATTTTCTTTTTGCATCAGTGCCCTGGATGGTAAGCTCCTCTGTGTAGATGAAAGATGGTCCCCAGTGATAGGGAGCTTTGGTGATCAGCACAGAACTCTGCATCATTACACTGTAAAAGCAAGTGCCATGGTGACATCTTCAAAGAAGACTATAACAACCTGCATTCACCATATGTTTCCTTACAGGATAAATGATGCTTTGTGTTATTCAACCTGATAGACTATTATTCAGCCTTAAATATATAGACCATACTACATATATATATTGGAATTGGTGTTAAAGTATCATAAATGGAAATGGCTTTTCTTACTATAAAATCTACGTATTGCTGTTTCATCACAGTTTGGGTAGATCCAAACAGAAAGCTTGGAAAAAATGTATTTTTTCATTTTTCTTTTGAATGGAATCATTTGAATAAATCATGTACATACACGTTCTTAAACCAGTGATCCAATTTAATTGCAGAAAATCATTTCAACTCCTCTTTTTAGGAAAATATCAACAAACGGTTAAAGATTTCATTGCCAATGATTTGCTCATTAGCAGAACATTTCCAGGCTTAGGCACAAGCTTAAATTTTCTAAACTTCATTGTGCTTCATTTTTATTCTGCAAAAGACTCTGAAACTCTTTAGAACCTTCATTTGCATCTCTTTGCAAATCTCAGCATTTGCTTCATTACGAGATGAAAGTTCATTATATGGGATAATATATGTACGGGGGAAATCAAATAACTCAGTAAAGTATAACTAACTGCTCTAATAAGTTGGGAAAGTTTATTATCTAACTCAGAAGGAAAATCATTTCTGTCTGTACCCGTGCTTGAATACAAGAAGGGTATATTTGGAAAGTGATCAATTAATGGTTTCATTCACTACTTTTTCTGTGAATGTGCCCATCAGAAGGTTTGTCTCATTTATAGGGGCACATTCTCCATCTGTATTTGCTTAGTTGGATCACATTCTCCGCTGTTACCGGTAGACAAACATCTGGATTTTTTACTGATCAGATCCAAAGTTGACCACACACTGGTCAATATTTTAATACACTAGATATTTGAGTCTAGTCCAGATGTGATAAAAAATCAAATGTAACAAACATCTATTAAGAGTTACAAAACTCTCGATCCACATTTCACTGACATATCAATTAAATAGCCTCTCATTGAATATTAGTGGATGCCTAAAAAAGTGCCGGATCCCAGGGGTCTTCAGGTTCTTTAGCACCCTTGGTGGAGTGAAACATGGAGGATATAATTTCCTGAGCTCCCCTGAAACTATTAGTTACCTGGTTGTATGTGCTGAACACTTCACACAAAGGTAGAGGAGGTATGTAAAGAAAATGAAGGCCAGCAATTGTATTTCTCTATTTATATACTTTCTTTAAAAAATAACCCAGAAACAAGATGTCATATATTTTATTATAGTTTTTAGGCATTTTTCCTTTTTTTTAACCTTGTATTCCTGAAAACAATGCACTCCTGTCCTGGGGTGGCTAGACCCACTTACAGCCCTGCATCTATGACGGGATCTGTGGTTGTCACCCAAATTAGACTTGTCTTCATTAATTTACTGGGGGTGAAGTAACAAGGACATTGTATTTCTGCTTGGATCAACATGCATTTTCTGTTAACTAGTACAATCTCCACATTCTAAAGAATGTAATACAGTTTGACAATCAAAGATACCTCCGGACCTAAGGTGTGCCAGATTTTCAAAATTTCCGGATTTTCTTTTTTTTTATACTTACCTCCACACACGGGCCAGCCTTCCTCTCACTGCACCCATGGACATCTGGCACAGTTCCAGGGAGCAGGCAGCAGGGACGCCTCAATGTGTAACAGTAACAGCTGTTTCTGCAGAACAGCGTCATCAAAACATAAGTGGCCAAATAGTGTACTACAGTCCCTGTATTGTAAATGTGATTGAATGCAATACAGTGGATTTATGTCTTAAAGCAGTACATTGTTTTTCATGAACATTTATTTTACAGTATAAAATAATATTATAAGTATAATATTTACTTTTCAAAAAAATAAAAATTTAATAAATTAATTATTTTGACATGATTTTGTGTTTAAAACCGCTTTTAGACATATAAATCCGGACAGAAATTAACCGCTCAGGAGGTTAATGCTTAATATCCCATATCTTGATGTATTAAAGGTAATAATTTTGCTTTGGGTATTATTGACCAACTGAACGTAAGACATTTGATAATATATGCATCTGACTGCTTGACATGGGCACAAAATGTATAAATATATATATAGGAATTTCTATTCTCAATATTAATTTCTAGTTATCTAGTTATCTAGATCTTTATTATTGACATTCAAGAGTCATCACACTTATCTTTACTGTTTTTAACAGAAAACTGTAAGCAGGATGTTCGTAAAAATGTGATAGAACTATTTCTACCTACTATACATGGAATACTGCATTAAAAAACGTAACCAAGAATGAAGAATGGGTGTGGCCATGTTTATAAAACTTTAACCCTAAACCCAACCACTTGTATTATGATGCAAATACCTCTCTGCCTAAGTATGAATCTGGTACTAATGCCAATATTTAGTGACAGAAATGATTGTTCATCAATAGGGATGAATAGGGATGAATCAATGGGGTCGGCCGAACTTCGGCTCAAAGTTCAGGTTCGGGTACCCAAAATCGTAAAGTTCGGTACGGACCCAAAATTTTCAGTTCAGGTTCGCTCAACATTATTTATCAAAAAATATTCTACCATTACATACATTTCTTAGTATTCTACCTGAAGCTTATATTCACATTAGTATATCCTTTACCCTATTGTTATTAAAAAGATATCTAGATTTTGGAAATTTGTTATGTTGCCCACTGTTTGGGATTTGATGCTTATAATTAACCAAATTGCCGAGGGGGAGGAGCTAGTTCATAATGCACTATTTTTTGACTTGGATTTGCTGACTGCACTTTTGCTAATCTCTTGTTTATGATAGTCTTGTTTTTGGTAAGAGATTGGAAATGTGTTCCATTGAGAGAGATTTTTTATCTCCTTCTATTCCCTTACCCTTTATTCTCTCTGGAACTGCCATAGGAAAAAAGTGATCTCAGGCGCTAATAAATTTGTTCCCAGATATTCCTCTTTTTGTATGCCTTTTAAAAATTACCAATTAGCTTTTATATTGAATGCTTTTGTTGTCTTCTGTATATGGGCTTTTTTTGTTTAGTTTTTTTAGTTTCTGCTCTTCAATATGTTACTTGTAATACTTTGACTATTTTGCACTTCTTTTTTTGTCTGTACCTGTTTTCTTTGTACTTCACAACTTTTTCATGCTCTATTTTATCTTTGTAACTTGTATGATGCTTCTATTTGCACCTTAGTAAAGCTTTTTGGTGGAAAAAAGGTATCTGAGACTGCCTAAAAACATACAGCAATATATGACAGGTATGTGGTTTACGTAAAATAGTTCTTTAACACGAGCTTCGTCCACCTTCATGGAAAGGCATAGGTCAATCTAAAATATGGTGTATATTCTAAATTATCAGTAAATTTTTCCCAACTAACCTGGAATGATAAAATATAGGTAGTGTAATCTTGTTCCTGTAGACAGCAGATGTCTTGCTGTGAGGAATAGGTCAGGACTCCTAGGTACAGCATATAGTGATAGAAACTTTCAATACTTCTCCGGGGAAATCATACTACCAGATTGCTTTACCTTATCAGCCTATGATAAAATGGCTGTATATATTTTAAAGTAGAATTTTGGGTCCTTATCAATCATATTTCTAGGGCTCACACCTATTATCTCTCAAGGTGATTATTGCTAGTCATCCAATACCAAATTAGATGAGTGTTTCATCAAACTTTTTTTTACTTTATTTAATGCTGTCTATTTCTTGGTCTATTTCATGGCCTAAATAGCTTACAAAAAGGCATCCATGATGTCTAAGCACTATTTTTATTAAAATTACTTTATAAAACCACTCTAGTATACATTTGTATCTATCCATAAAACCTATAACATGTTCTGAGAAAAAGAATGTGTTTCCTTGTTGTCCCCATGCTTTGCCGGGTATGGAAGTGTAATGTCAGAAGTAGTAAAATGATGGGGGAGAAGAAACATCACTAATGGGAGGATTTTTCCCAGGAAACAGTTACAGTAAATATGTAAGAGGATAGTATATAAAATATCTAAAGAATGGTAAAGAAGCAGAAAGACTTACCTGACTAGAGGTCAGGGGGTATATTCAACTTTTCTTCTCACCCCTTGAGCAGAGGAGTACTTTTGTATGTCTTTCATTATTTTGTATATATGCAACTTGCAAGCCCAATTTTTGGGCTATAAAATTTGTGTTTTTTTTTCTTTTTTATTGAACATAAGGTAAATAGGTCCAAAGTTGAGGTACCTCATCCCTAGAAACATATATTTCCACCATAAACAGTTGTGGGACTTTAATGGTACCAAACTTATGCTAAGTATAATATTAAAACAAACCTTTATTTACAAATATTAAAACCAATAAAATTAACAACTACATTATTCATAATTGTATATGACAATAATTCAATGTTCCCCAACATGCTTTACTTTATTTGCTTTGTCAGGAGGAACATTGCCAAGCAGTCTTATGCCTTTAAATGTCCAAACTTGGTCATTATGTATCAGTGCCGCATATGGGGAGAGGCCATAAGAGCTGGAAACCTTGGTATGTGGGATAGAGAGGATTATCAGAAGACAGATTAAAACAAGGGAAATGCTGCCATTGACTTTCCTGCTTGTCACCCCACTCTTACATGCTGTTTCCTATCTACGCAAAGGGTCTGATTTAGACTTGAGAGGATACACTTTCAGCAGTGAACCTGAGTAATCCAGCAAACTTGGACTGGATTTCCTAAAAGTCATTTGCTATTTGTTATCAAATGTTTTAATTCCTGGACCGGATCCATTCCAGGTTTACTGGATCCCCCAAGTCTAAAGTGTATCCTCTCCAGCCTTGGGGAATTTCATTAAATCAGGCCCATTGTTCCTCCTGACAAAGCAATCGACTGAACGATTGTCATATACAATGATAAATTATTTATGTGGTTGCATGTAAATATGATTGTTTTTAATCTTTGTAAATTAAAGTTTGTTTTATTATTATATTTGCATAGGATTGGTACCAATAATGTCCCACAACTATTTTTTCTTTTTTAGTAGTTTTAGTCTGAAGTGCCTTAACATGCCTTAACAAGCCTGTGTATCTATAAATGTATGTAAATCATGTAAATGATGTAAATCATCATTTGTGCTTGCAAAAAAAACTAATTCTGCTGGAGAGCAAACTAGTCCCAAGAAGATGAGTTTTCAAGCCCATGTGTGTCAGCATTTGTGTGTGGTTGCATGTTTTCCTGCACAGTGATCTAAAGACCCTTGTTCTTGCTGTTACTGGGCAGCATGCTGATACATTTCCAAGACTCTCAATTTTTCTTTCAAAGTCGCGGGCCAACCTTGAAATTTATTAACAAAATTGAGGTTTTTCCTTCTCATTAGATATAAAACCTGTTCATATACAAACAAAGAGGTTTTGCTTTGCATTCAATCTGGAACAAGCCTATAATAGAGAAAGAGGCATAAGATTTATTTTTTATTTTATTTAAGAAAAAATCTTATGCCTCTTTCTCTATTTGTAGCCTTCAGAGTTAAATTTCAATGGTAACCTTTTTGCACAGGCTAGCAATATTTTAATAATATTCTTCTATGAAAATGCAACCATGGCATGCAGAAGCAAGGAAAAGTACAGCTGAGGGGGAGTGCTGGAAATGCCAGACGTGGCCAATGCGGGTCTGGAGCTCTCTGTTCATTGAAATAGCGCCGCTACTAATATTCCCGGCATTACTTGCGTCTATAAAAGAGTCCAATGCAGGGCCACGCATAGGCACAGAGCTCGCTGATCTATAAACACGAGTGATGCCGGGAACTGTAGTAGCGGCGCTATTTCAATGCAGCAGACGGCCAGCTACAGTTAATATTTAGGATTTCTTTGGGGGGCAAATTAAAAGGATGCTGGGCGCCAGATTTGGCCCTCAAGCCAGGGTTTGACGTCCCTGCTCTATATGGCTATTACATTGCTGTTGATGGAGCATTCTCTACTTCTCGTGTAGTCAGATTCTGGGTATAGCTGCAGTAGATATCAGCCGGTATCAGAACATATAATGCTTCTGAAGTAGTCTGAACTCTGCAACTTGACATCTACAAGCTAAGGGCACCTGAACTGAAACAACCAAAGAACAACTGCTTTCTTTATTAGAGGAGACATTAGGATAAATGGTGAGCTTGTCAGGCATAGCATGGTATCAGGGTAAACAATTAAATACAATAACTGCAGAGAGCAGACATACTGCACACATAAACAATTCTTGGAGACAAGTGCTGCACAATTCTGTAACTGAAGGTAATATGGGAAAATTAAAATTCCATATAAAGTCCTGCATATAGATAAATTATGCATGGAGGAAGGAATCATCAATAAAATGAAAGTGTAATTCTAACTTAATATTGCAGTTAACGCTAGTAAAGGAAAATCAAGGGAATGAACTTCTTGTACACTGGTGTTTTGAACTTAGCAAGATTGCAGAAATGGCTATAATGAGGCTTGTATTATGATTTAACCAATGCAAAGACTTGGGAAATTTGTACTAGATACTTGTGCTGATGATAATATGACAACTAACGGTATAAAAACTAAACCAACTGCCCAAGTATTGGAGACCATTCAAAACTAGGTTTGTGCTAATGTATAATACTGGGGTGCATTGCAGTGCTTTTTTAATAAACACCTGCACTGCAAAGGTCTACAAAGCACAGCATGCCTGTTGAGTGTGCTGTGTGGCAGAAAATGGTGCATGCCCATTTTTTGTTATGATGTGTTGTCAGCCTACCCAAATAGATGGACTCCCGTTGTTAAGGCGATCTCCTATTGATCCCAGATCAATTTTCCCTCTTTCTGATAGCTTCTGTTTAGATCGCTGGAAGAGTACGTAACACATGCAACTTAACCTCCTGAGCGTTACACTGAGGTCTAGATTTCTGTACCAAAAGCGGTACACTGTTTTTCATGAAATTTTTTTTTAAATTGTAGACCTGTAACTTACAGAAATATGTCCGAACAAGGGTCTATCCTGAATATATCCTGAATTTACACAATCATGTAAAAAAAATTAACTTTAATAATAAAATTAAATAAAAAACACAAAAATCAGCTAAAACCAGAATACATAAATAAATAAAAAATACCAAAAATGCAATAATTCGGTATAGTGTATAGTAATATATTTTTCTAAAACACCTCCCTAGTGTGGTAAATTTTAAAACAGTCCAATGTCACATACCTATAGACAAAACCACATAAATATATTTTGTATTATTTTGTATTGGATTGGATACAGGACTTTGTATTGAATCCAATACAAAATATTTGAATTTCCCGCTATGACCCCCGTCGACGGGCGTATGCACTGACATCATCAGGAGTCACCGAGGGACGCGTACGCGAATGCTGAGTGTTCTAATTCTTTCTGTACTTCCATGCAAAAAGCATTACATTTTTTGCATGGAAATTTAGTTTAGATTGTAGGCTATAATTCTTAGGCATAACTCACCGAAATATGTCCAAAATTTAATAAACTTAATAATAAACTTTAAAAAAAATGTATAAAACATTATATTAAAAAAACTTAAAAAAAAAATAGTGTATAATGTAATGTAACTGTACAGTAGCTTATAAATTATATATATAATACAATTATTTAAATATTATATAAAGATTTCTTTGTATTGGACTCAATACAGCTTTTCAAGTGATTTGAATTTCCCGCCCCGCCTCCTGCCCGCACCGACGCTTGCAGCGACGTCACCAAGAAACCCTGGAGATCGTCAAACTTTATTGTTTGCACACAGTTTATATAACAGTTCAAAGGCATGATGAGTGCATGATCACATGACTACAGACAATTAGCAGACGTGACAAATGTCCTTGTGGTTCTCCTAGAACAAGATATTTTTGTCAAAGTAACAGATATATGGCCGTAGGGAGAAAAGGAAGGCGAAAAAGGTGGGAAGCGGACATTAGTTTACTGATAAGAAGAGTACAGCTAGTTTCAACACAATTCAATCATCTACAAAACATAATCATCTACAAAAGCAAATCATCATAACAAATCATCTACAAAAGCATAACAAAATAATTAACTACAAGAATCAGCAAAATTCCCCAGTTCCTTACACCCGTGACTCCCTTGCTCCATGCAATGTGCATTAAAGCGTGATCATTAACACACTGCATGGCATTGCAAATATATAAGTGGGCTATTTGTATGGAGTTTGTTCAAAACTGCAAGTTATGAGAAAATGTTAGTCTACTATTCTTTGTAGGAATAAAATTGTTTTCCGAAAGTTTTTCATTTTTAAATAGCTCATCAACACATTTATGACTCTGAAATATGGCCAACAAAAATTGAAATATCAAACAAATGATGGATTATATATATAAAGTGCAATGCCATATGCAACTGCGTATAAATTCAATGGATTGATTAGGGGCCTGAAAATTTGACAAAGGGATAAGATAATGTTGAAAGTTGTCAAGAAGCTTGAAGTTAAAGAAGGTAATAGAGTTTTGTAATATCAGAGCGTAAAACCCCTGGACCTGGTGCTTTCCCCTTCTAAGGGCCTGATGCAATAAAGCTCTTTAAGGCTGGAGAGGATACAACTTCATCAGTGAAGCTGGGTGATCCAGCAAACCTGGAATGGATCTGGTCCAGGATTGAAAACATTTGCTAAAAAATAGCAAATGACTTTTAAGAAATCCATTTCAGGTTTGCTGGATCAGCCAGCTTCACTGATGAAAATGTATTTTCTTCAGCCTTGGAGAGCTTTAATAAATAAAGAGGAACTGTAGTTCCTCTACAGTTAATGGAAATTTTAGAGAAGAACTCTAGGTCAAATAAGAGCAGATGCAATCTCTACAAAGAACAGAAAGAGTCGAACTGTGAATCAGTAATGTTGTATAGGGTTTTTTAACCACCTGAGCGTTACACTGAGGTCTAGATTTCTGTACCAAAAGTGATCCACTGTTTTTCATGAAATTTTTTTTTAAATTGTAGACCTGTAACTTACAGAAATATGTCCGAACAGGGGTTCTAGTAGATAATATGAATATAAAAAATGTAGTTTGTATCCAATCCAATACAAAATAACAGTTTGAATTTACCAGGTATATATTTTGTAATTATTTGAATTATTTTGTATTGGATTGGATACAGGAGTTTGTATTGAATCCAATACAAAATGTTTGAATGAGTTTCAGTTTGAATTTTCCGCACACGCGCCGACGTCATCACGCACGCAGGGAGAAGCTCTCCGGTTTTTTTTTTCTCCGCCGAACGGCTTCTCGTTTCAGAGACCATCCGGCGCTGGACGAAGAAGGACGTGGGACGATCAGTGGGACCAGGTAAGATGCTGGCCGGTATCTTGTGTTCCACCGGCCGGCATCTTGTGTTCCACCGGCCGGCATCTTGTGTTCCACCAGCCGGCATCTTGTGTTCCGCCGGCCGGAGTTTGTTTAAGGTGAAGTTTAAGGTGTATCAGCTCTGATCAAGTAAACTGTAAACAGAGGAAATGCCATGAATTACATCTGACATAAAAAAACAAGACTCTCCCAGTAACTGCATATAATGTGCCACTAAAGCCCAGCACTGTACAACAATTTTGTAACAAGTGTCCCCTTGCAATAATGCACAATGCTTTCTATTCATTTACAGTGCAGAAATATTTATAGTAATTTTTGATGTTTTTTTAAACAAATTTATTCCCAACTAAAAATTAGGCTTTCCATTCTGGCCTCTTCCTAAAGGATGTTCTTTGGAAGCCATTCCTAGGGATTCCCTACTGTCATCATTCATCATATTATCATGTTTTTCAGCATCAAACACCAGCACTTTGAAATTGGAGCCCTCTAAAGTTTTTGGATTCTGAGAATTTATAGCATGCTTACATGCTTACAAATGTAGTAAACATTATATTGGTTTTGGCTTGCATAGTATTTGTAAATCTGTTCAACTATCTTGGTAATCCACCCCCACCCATCATTCCTCAAACAGTATAGCCAGAGAATTGATCCCCCTTGGATGACCTTGAATTTTAACAATGCAGCATGCATAGGAACCTGCAGCTTAATAGTCAATGAAAAAAGCAGCAACACATTGATTTGTGGTCACTAACAACTCTGATCAAAGCAATAAGTCTTTAGTCTCAAGATGCTGACCCTTCCCTTCCTGAGTCTGGCAGACTTTGCAGGAGACTGCTATCAAGAATTAGGAACTTATACTAAATTTTTATTTTATATATATATATATATATACATAACCAACACATACCTGCAATTAGGGATGAGCGAGCTAATTTTTAAAATTCAATCTTTGCCGCAGATTGGACCGTTCTCATTTACCAAACATGTAGGCAAGAACGGCCTTTGTAAATTCAGCCATCTAGACCAAATTTTTGGGACCTGCAAGACCAATCAGCTGAGCGGAATAGCCAGCTTCGCTCCCCTGATTGCTCTTGCAGCCCTTTACAATTTGTATGTGTTCTTGGATAGAGTTTCTCTATCCAAGAACACTGGATTCCTGTGTTCCTGGATAGAGAAACTCTATCCAGGAACACATACTACAGGGTGGCAACAGCAATTGGGGGAGCGGAGCAGCTCCACTCCTCTGATTGCTGTTGCAGTCTGAGAGGAGGAGTATTGCGGTTGCATTTATGAATGGAGCCATAGAATCCTCCTCTCAGTGAGAGATCGCTGGGCACTACAGGATAGAATGAGGCCTTGCCAGGGATCCCTCACTGACAGGAGGATTTCTACGGCTGCATGCATCCATGATAATCCTATAGTGATCTATAGATAGATAGATAGATAGATAGATAGATAGATAGATAGATAGATAGGTAGATAGATAGGTAGGTAGATAGATAGGTAGGTAGGTATATAGATAGATAGATAGGTAGATGGATAGGTAGGTAGATAGATAGATAGGTAGGTAGGTATATATAGATATAGATAGATAGATAGATAGATAGATAGATAGATAGATAGAATAGATAGAATAGATAGATAGATAGATAGATAGATAGATAGATAGATAGAATAGATAGAATAGATAGATAGATAGATAGATAGATAGATAGATAGATAGATAGAATAGATAGATAGATCATACTGATTACAGTTGATATTATATGTGTTATATACAGTAGTGCTGTGTGTTAATGCTATTGCATATCTACACACATGATGCTGGGAGGCGAATTAGAGACTTTGCAACTTTGGCCTATGTAAGGTTTTGCATTGATTGACTGATGTTCATTCTTTGCCATCTGTGTTTGCCATAAGCTCGTAGCTCAGATAAATTCAAATGCAGCTCATTTAAAAGTTGCCATGTTGAGTCTCTGTAAGCTATATGAAACATTTATATAAATACACAAGAGCTGGATCATTGTGACAACCCCAAACATAGCTGAAGGATTTGCTCATAGCTTATCATAACTTGTTATTCCTATATTGCAGCTTGACCTTGTCTTGACCCGGTTTATGCTCCAGTCTTGACCCTGATCTTGCACTTGAGTGGATGTTAGCTTTTTATGTTCAAATAACTCTAATGCTACCTTTCTCCATAACTGATGTCAAATTTCTCTTTGTTTTCTTATGCCTATCTGTATACCTTAACCTTTATATTTCTGGGTCAGCTCCCCTGCCTATATACAAGCAACCTAAATTAGAAGCAAGGAGCTCCTGGGATTCTATATTGTAACAACTTACAGTAACATTGTTCCTGGGATAGCCACAACATGTGGATCTGAATTTCTGGTTTCTGGCTCTACTTGGGTCCATGTGCATGTCAGAAAAACCTAATAAAAGACCAGACAGCTTTGTGCATAAAATAAATCAGCCTTTCTCAGCCAGGGTTCCTTGGATCTCTTGGGTCTTCCAGAAGTAGTCAGGGGTTCCTTGAGCAATGAGCAATTTGTGGCTCTCAGGTGTTTTGTTATTTAAAGTTTATTATTAAAATTTTTAAATTTATTAAATATCAGTGAGTTATGCCTAAGAAATACAGCCTATAATGAATAATACATTTCCATGCAAAAAGCTGTACTGCTTTTTGCATGGAAATTAGAAAGGAATTAGAACACTAGAGGGGTTAAAGGCAATTTCAGACGTAGCAGTTGGAAGAGATTTTTCAGATGCTCCATATACTACTCACATGCAGTTTTGCTTGTGATTTTTGCAGGTGTTTGCTGACATTATTGATGCCAAAAAAATTGCATCCTTTCAACAAGCTCATCTTCACCTTTACAAGGTATTTGCAAATATGTCTGCAAATTGTTTGCAAACACCTGCACAACCAGGAGTTTTTGCCTGAAAATGCTCCTGGGCGCCTAACTGTGGTAGTAAGTGGTAGTAGGCATTTGGCAACATTAAATGCTGGAGTAAAAAATAAAACAGTAATCTAATCCTTGCCTATCTGAGAGTCTCTGCTCAATTCAGGACAGCTTCAGGAAGGAAAAACTTTTTCAGTAATTAGTCAGAATAAGAAGGAGTCAGTTGTATTTTCCTTATCTAAGAATTTATCCGTATTTTTTCTATTTCCATGCTAAATGTATATGTATGATATAATATTTAATATACTGTGCATTTATTAAAGAAAATTTATTGAGCAGTTATTGAAATTTGAAAACAGAGACCATTGCAGTAAAAACATATCCAAATGCAAATCTTCACAACTGGGACTGTACCTGTAAATGGAGAATAGTTAGCAGCTCAGCAATACAAGAATGAGCAAACTATTCAGAAGAGACAGTCCACCTTATTACTCTGTAATAAATATTCATAAATAGGAACATATTTCTATTATCTCCTATCTGTATTTTAACGTACAATTGTGGTAGAACCAATCTGTCTGAATAAGCCTGAATAAGGCAATCAAGGACATCCAGGTGAATTTTAGAATGAGCAAATACAAACTGTCAATACAGATGGAAATATTTTCATTTTTAATGCAATGTTTTTTGATTCAGTGTTGTACATAACACATATGTTACAACCTGAATTGGCAATACAGCAGACGTCAAGTATAATAAATTGGTAGAGACACGCCACTTCATTAGGAGCAGGTTGATTGCAATTTAGGTTTAAAGAAAGAACCAGTAAACCTAAAGATAGAATAATTAAGAAATAATATAAAGGTTAATGGTAAGATTTATTTTAATTTGTTTTTAATTTTAGCTATTGCTCCATGTCAGTTTTGTATGTATGTCATCTTCATTTTACAGAGAAATATTTATTACATGATTAAGGATTTTCAGGAGACAGGATAGCCGAAGCTGTCAGGTTTGTCTGATTGGTATAAAAAATTATGCTTTGGTTAAACATGAAAATATTAGGTGAGGATCGAACAATATTCATAATTGGAATATGGGCTACAGTAATGGCACAGTTTGTTACAATATATTTCTTACATATCAGGGAAGAGGTCAATAGATTTTAGCTGAGTTTATGTTTACTCAGTATAATGTACCATTCTGTATAAAAAATAAGCAGCTATTATTATTTTTTTACAGGTAAGCTCTTTATTTAAAATATAATTGGTTGGTAGCTATCAGATTAGGGTTGCATTGGTCTAAATAAATTTTATTTTTCATCCCTTTTTAATGATATCTGAGCAGAACAGTTAGTGATGACCCAAAGCACTTAGCAAAGCTCTAGCACTTACTATTGCTGTAGGGCCTTGGGTCCAGCAACAGTACTCACCAGACACCTGTCTACCAATCTAACTGCACTCTTCACCTATAGCAAGCCCTGGCTAAGCCTCGGGAGACTAGTTGAGTTTCCCAGCACACTGCGCAAGGGATGGTGTCTGGAAAAGACTGGCAGAGGACCAGGAGCCCACAGATAAAGCAGAACCAAGATACCAGAGATCAAACAGGGGTAATCCGTCCACCAGACGAGTTACACAAGGGCAAGACACAAGCAGAGTTGTCCAAGCCCGATAAGCGTTTCCTAACAATTGCCAAGATTTTTTTGCTTTCTCTGCAGATATTTATATAACATATTTAAATTGGAACTAAACCCAACTATACTTACTTGTCCCTGTACTGTTGCAGGGCTATGCCATCCTAATCCTTCTCTGACGCATTCCGAACTTCAGCCATCTGGAGGATAACCTAACTCCCATGTGCCATTCCCAGCAAACACAAAGGTAGCCAAAATTTTCAGATATCTTTGCAACCAACACTTACACAGTGCATTTGACAATTCCATGGAGCGATCAGACAGGTTAAAATGCTTATTGCATCGCCTGTAACGTTCTGCAATAAAGCCCTGCCTGGTTGATAACATTGAACTTGGATATATATATATATATATATATATATATATATATATATA
>NC_092868.1:13506713-13584204 GCF_032062135.1 Pyxicephalus adspersus
GCTCAGCTTGCCTTGGAGAGACACAGACAGGGTTTTGTGTCAGTGCAGCTCTATTTGGAGAGACACAGCCAGGGGGACTGTGTGAGTGAGCTCTCTGCCTGGGGACACAGAAAGTTAGTCTGTGTGGATGAACTCAAACTTGAGTAAAAGGTTGCTGAAAGCTTTGTTTGGAGCTGACAGGGAGAAGCCCTCCAGCTGATAGACAGGAACGTCGGATGTATAGTAAGTGCCGGACAGGCGAGGTTTTCTTTTGCTATTTTTGTTATTTTATCTGCAACCTTCAAATAAACCTGACTACAAGTCAACCTAACACTTATACCTTAGTCCTTTGACCCCAGCAAAGGCGATCCAGCGCTTAACCCCTCACAATATTTATATATGTGTGTATATATATATATATATATATATTATTTTTAATATTGTACCTTTTATGTACTAAATATTTTTATTTAGTTCACATCAAATTTGCTTTTGCAGTTGTAAGAAAGCCAAGCTGTAGAATGGAATCAGCAGATCTTCCTATTACAAGCTGCCTAATGGGGGGTGGAAAAAAGACCAAGAACAAGAAAAAAGCAACCATACCTGGTATAAGACAACATTTCATGCTCGCTTATTGCACAGATCTAGGAGAAATACACAATTCCGTAAAGGAAGAATATGCATGCCTGTTGTATTTAGACAAGATTTGTTTATCCCGGAGTTCACCTTTAACATTTAGACAATAGATCAGTGTTTCTCAACCAGGGTTCGTCCAAAGATTGCTAGGGGTTCCTTGAGCAATAAGAAATGTGTGCCTCTCAGGTCAGTTAAATTTACATCAATGATCGTTTGTGCTATCTGTAAGGTTGATATTCCTCTATTTGTAACCAATGTAGGAGACATTCTTCTTACTGATCACCAAACTAATGTACTGTGAGCTGTGAATATAGTAATTAAAGAAGTGATTCCATGAAGACCTGAACGTTATTTCAAGGGTTCCCCAGGGGAAAAAAAAAAAAGTTGCACACAGCCAACCCAATTAATATTTTTATTTCCATGGGCCATTTTTTGTTACATTGTTATTAAGCCATCAAGATTACTATAAAAATATAGGCCTTCTGTTTTAGAATTCCTATGTTACTTGATGTATCTTATTGTATTTTCTGTAAAATTTGTTTTGCTACTTTTTTACTTGTTACATTACAAATAAAAACATTACCAGTGTTTTCAAAAGTGCATTTCATGTCAAACACAGGCCACAGCAGTATAAATAATTGTATAGCATTGCAGAATTTGACATCACAGCCATCAAAAAACTAAAATGCTTAAGGTCACACTCAAGGTCATTTTGGAAATGGTGTCTCCCATTTCATGGGTCATTTGCTAGTGGTTTGATTATTTAACAGTTTTTTTTTCGCCTAGCTGCCGTTCAATCTAAATGTGCCCCTCATTGTTTTTTTCCCCATACTTAAAAATGCAGTCTTATTTTAGCTTATACATTTTATTTTGTGAATGTTACATTTTTTTCTCTTTTTGTATCTAAATTCTCAGCTTCTAGTAATCTATTTGTTGTTGGATGGAATGCTCTTCCATGCATTTGCCTTGAGACAGCCCTACTTATCCATTTATTTTTTTATCCACTTTATAGCTCATCTATCTAGTCTGACCAGCACCCACTATTTATCTCATTGTGTGCCCCCCTCAATATGAATGATTAGGAGAAAGAGAATGATAGTGAAATATGAGAATTACAATTGGGTGTGTTGTGTAGTATGTCATAAAGAAAAACAAGCTTTGGTCAATAAAAAAGAGAAAGACAGATGAGATCCTGGAGATAATCAGAGTGCAGAGGAAGAATGGACTCCTTTTTGTATTTTTTATTAACTCCAATTTCAGGTAAAAGTTATTTTAAAAGATGATTTGTTATTTCTGAGATTGTATTTGATTCATATAGACCATGCCTAACTATTCAGATTTGAAATATGTGTTATGCTGCTAAATTGCTTCTTTGTCACATTGATGTCACTCTACGTTATATCTGGACTTGCTCCTAAGATGTTAATTAGAGTGTTGTGGAGTGTTTAATGCATATCCACAGCCACCCAAGGAGAGACACAGCAGGAGACAAGGGTTCCTCGGCTGATGATTTTGCATTAAGGCAGCTTCTGTTTATAGAATCACCGGTTTACCATATCTTCTGCTAAGCCTTTGTCAGTATTGGATAGAAAAAATATGTATGTGATGCAGCAGATATCTCTATTATAGATATAATCTGGGTTAAGAAATTTATTTTGGTTCAGGGCTTATGCTAGGCATACACTATACGATTTTCAATGAATATTCTAATCCTTATTCCATGCAATTCAAATTCATTTTTGATATGGACAACTATTTGAGGTACCATCCATTTGAGCTGATGTATACATGTACAATGTGTACTGTTAAGCTGCGTACACATGTCAGATTTTTCTCGCCCGATAATCGGCATCGGCCAGATATCGGGCAAAAATCTGGCGTGTGTACAGTGGGCGTCGTTCATCGTCCGAGGATCCGTCCTGGCGGATCCACGAACGATGAATGACGAGCGATCCTAATGCAAGGGAAGGGGGAGAGCGCACAGCAGGGTGCCGCTCCGTCGTTCTCCCCCTCCCCTCTCCATAGAGCAGAATGGTGCTGTATGTACAGCACCGTTCATGCATCGTGTAGTCCTTTGTCGTTGGAAAGGATCGTGAAAGATCCTTTCCAACGACAAAAAATGCACGTGTGTACGCAGCTCTAGAAGGCTCAAACACTATTTAATCCTGTCCATTTAAAAACATTTGGTAGCCATGCACATCTGTGCCCTATTACCCATGTGGACCTAGAGTCGCCACTCATAGTAACATATTGTACACTTAGGACCTGATTTATTAAAGCTTTCCAAGGCTAGAGAGGATACTTTTATCAGTGAAGCTGGGTGATCCAGCAAACCTGGAATGGATTTTGTAAGTCATTTGCTATTTGTTACCAAATGTTTTCAATCCTGTTTGCTGGATCACCCAGCTTGACTGATGAAAGTGTTTTTCCTCTAGCTTTGGAGAGCTTTATTAAATCAGGCCCATAGTACAATAGCACATTATGCTGAAATTGCATTTAAAAAATATTAATTAAATGTTTGATTGTCTTGTAAGAATTAATGGCTTCTCCCTACACAGGGTTGTGAAATACGATAGTCTGTAAGCACATTTGGGTAGTTGTTAACATGACCAGGTGTTTGCATTCTGTAAATAACCGAGCAATATATCATTGATATATACCTTAATATATATAATACTTTTTTGCTGACTTTTGTTTGCTTTTGCTTGTAATTAAAGTGGAGACTGATAGCTGTAAAAAGCTATGAAGCCATGATTGTAATATACTGTAGTTCTACATTATTCATACAGGTGAACCATATCAGGCATTTGGATGTTCATGTTGTGAGCAGGTCCATGTATCTTGGCAGGACACCTCAATTTCCTTCCCATTTCCTGTAATATTAAATCATAATGTGTCTCAAGCACAGCCATTAATCGTGACGCACCTAAAAAATCAACAGACATTCTAATCAATTATAGGCTAAACAGCACCTGCTGGGGGGAGATTTATTTTAACATCTATTTTCAATATAATAAGCAGCATAATTGACAACAAGCCAATGACCTTTCACTCCTGCACCCCGTCATCTATTATCTATGATAGAAGTTGGTAAAAAAGACATTCGCCCTATAATATTTTTTTCATTGATGGGCAAGAAGATGTAGATGACTTTATAAAAAACAGAAAACTAAAAGAATGTGGTAGATTGGTCCATCGTAACTTATCATATTTGGTGGGTGAAATTTGTGAACCAAGGTGAATCTAAGCGAACTTCAAACTTAAAACTAGCTGGTTCTTTCATGGTGGGTAGAGTTTCATGTGGGCTAAAATAAATATGCCAAACTGTGATGAGGTTTGGCAATATTTGGTAGCTATAGTGGGTTTTTTATTTTAAATGATTAGTTGTAACACACTGCCAGTTTGGTTAACTGGTGCTCTCTCTAACCAAAAATAATTGTTAAATAAGTAATAGAACAATAAAAAAAAAAAAAACAAGAAAAGTGGGCTGGTTCTGTAACGCCATGTACAGCTTTAGGCACCTTCTAAATTTGGAACGTACAAGATTTGTGTATTTTCCTTGTTGTCCTCAAAATCATATGAGAAGCCCTGACACTTTTTTTTACTTTGCATCTGCAAATGTCCCCCAAATGGCCTAGTTTGTCATTCCTTTTGAGAATAGTTTGCATATCACTCCTCCAAAGGTGACTTCATTGACTTCAATGCTTTTTGAGTTCCAAATGTAATACATTTTGTAAATTCATAGGGAATAGAGTTTTGACTGACTCGCTTGTCACTACTCCTGGGTTAAAAGGATCGCTGTTTCATTTCTGAGATATTACTGATATTGATGTGATATTCTTTTTTATTGAACACAAAATCTAAGGTTCAGCATTCATTATGACATGAAAAGTAGTACATTACATATAATGTACAATACAACAATTCAATAAATTTAGTTGTTTCAAAGACATGGATCAGTGTAAAACTAGAACATGTACAGGTTGGATGACAATGGGTAAAACAAGACAACCATCCTTATGTCATTTTAAAAATAAGAGCCAGACCACTTTAAAGATATTAAATTGGGCATAGAAATAGTCCAAAGGTCACAAATGTTATAAACTTTAGCTTAGCCTTTGTAGCCAAGACTAAATTGTGTACCACTTGAGACCTAAGAGTGGTGAGAAACCTGTTGGCCTAATTCCTTTGTGGGGCTCCATTGCGTACACTTTCTTTAGGAAGACCATTTCTTTCTTTCTCAGATTGAGTCTTTAGCAGATTACAAATACTCTCTTTTACAAATCGAGCACTCCAATAGACCCTTATATGTCCCCAACTCTGGTCATCTTTCAACAATTAACTCTGCTCAGTAAATCAACAGTATAGAGAGGGAGCAGCTAGGCCACAGTTCATTCCTTTTGTTTTTATTGTTTCACACTGGACTGTCCTCGCCGATTTGCTGAATAGCCACTGTAATTGCAATGCTTCACAGTTTTGCTCTTACTTAGTATCCTTTTTCACACTCTGTATACCTTTCTATAAATGAAATACAAAATTGGGTGTCCAACAATAATGCATTCCTTTTAAAAAATACTGCCACATCCCATATAAATAGAATTCAAAACCATACAAACTCCAATGGGGAGTTTTACGGCAGGTACAATAGTCCAAAATCTATAAAAATATGTAATTTATTAATAATATTTTAAATGTAGAGATTAGGTAAAGAAAAGAATGGATCTTTAAGGCAACATCATTTTTTTCCAAAGAATATATTTTAACAAAAAGAAATTTAGTGCAACAATAAACAAAGTTCAACTTAAGTGATTCCAACAACATAGGTTTTAATCTATCCAGGAGAAAAACTATGCCATACTTAATTGTATATCCCCTTTAACATCCAACCAATTGTAGTATCAACCACCTTTATTTTCCTCATCTCACTCAAAAACCACATATGACCAATGTAAGATTTATCAGAGTCCCCTGAAGAAGCCAAAAGGGTGAAACGTGTCGGTAAGAGGGAAAAAAACTTATAACGTATAACTGTTTTTCATGATTTGTTTTTTTGATGATTTACCTTTACCTTTTGCCTCACGACATAGTTGAGTTCTGTATAGTTTGAATGTTGTTGGAATCACTTGAGTTGAATTTTGTTTAGTGTTGCACATTTTTTTTTTTTTTGGTAAAAATATATTCTTTTAAAAAAAAATGTTATCTTGCCTTGAAGAGACATTTTTTTCTTTACCTAATCTTTAAATTTATGTGATACTGGGCATGGCAACAAAGATATCTGTCAATACATACCCTTTGTTGCGGGCCTTTTCTCCCACACTTTTTTTGATACTATAAATAATAATATTAAAAAACATACTAAAAAGCTCCTAAGTAATCAATCACAAATCTTCCTCAACGTGTTTTACAGACATAAAAATGTACATCACAATCCACTCTTTTCATAAAAATGATAAAAATAATAGATTTTTAGTAGTAGACAGTTTTTATTTTTATATTGTGTGTAGATCTTAAACAACCTCCTGAGGAAGCATCTTATGTTTGTGAAACGCGTTGAGATTTGAGATTAATTACTTAGGAGCTTTTAATATTTTTTTTTAATATTAATATTATTAAGTCACATGTTTTTATAAATTTTGGACTGTTGTACCTGTCCCCATTGGAGTTTGGTATTACCTTTGTATAAAATTAGGTTGCTTCTGTCACTGTGTATCACGGTCATTGGATCCAGGCCTATGGGTGAATCACTAATTGGGTTTCCCTTTAAAATATTCTAGAATTGCAAGGCTATTGTTCCTCATCGTCATCTAGCAAACCCAAATATATACAAATTTCAGCGAAAAGACTGTTGTAGCAGGAAAATACGTAACTCAGTTTCTGCTAAATGTACTATATATTAATTTCAAATGAATAAACTTTTGTACATTATTCATTTGTGAAAAGTTCTTTTATAACAGGTGCCCAAAAGCATTTAAAATAGATGCAGTTTTTAAGTAGAGTATAATTGGGAAAACAAGTTTTTAGGCTAACTGACAACTTTTCAAGTATGATTTTAAAGCGCCTGAACATTGTATTGTCACTAAATTTGCTGAGGGAACCTTTTGCAGCTATGGGAAATCATGCATTTTTACATAAATCATAATTAAAATGTATGCAGAAGACGTGTTTTTAGAAGCCAGTGAGGTGTTAATTGGCATTGGATTTTAGAATTTAGCTTATTAGTTTCCCAATATCAAGTCATTCAGCAATATTACTTTAAATCCGATACAGTTATGCTTGCTGTCTGCAGAAACATTTGTAACAAGAGAATACAAAAATCATTCAAAAGCATCTTTCGAAATCTGTTAAAGGTGTTCTTTTAATTTCTTTATTAAACATTTTCAAAAAAGTATGGGATTCCTTGCGTAGAGAACATGGGTGAATAGGAAAAGAAGGGGTAGAAAACGTGCCCCCATTTCCTAGCCAGCCAGCCTCCTGGATATACCAGACCAACAAGCTTCCTCGGTATTGAAGGGAATGCTGAGAGCGTCCCATCCCCTTAACCTGTCTCCCAAAATCCATAAGCTTCTGTTAATAAGAGGAACCTTAAAAAGCTGTCCTTATTACTCATTCCCAAAGACCTAGAAATAATGAGAATTTTCAGCACTGTTCATGTAAATAACAACCAGGACATTTTTCTCTTAAGCTTTGTTCAGATTTTGAATCCTTTTTTAAAACAGTAAAACGCATTGGCTCTAATTTTCTTTGAAACATATTGATGTAATATTAACAAAGAATTAAAATAGTAGAAGCTATTCCGGCTTTTGTTAAGGCACTGGCAGCCAATAACTGCAATAATAGTGGGTAATTAAAATGAAATGCTATATAGTTTTATGTTTGCATATAAAACATAGTTTCTAGAAAAGTTTATACTATTACATTTAGATCATGTTTGTTGAAGTCAGAAAAACCCCATGATACGTTGCTTTATTGAAGATTACAACCTGTGGAGATGATGCTCAGGGGTATATAATTGTTATTATTATTATTATTATTATTATTATTATTAATAAACAGGATTTATATAGCGCCAACATCTTACGCAGCGCTGTACATTAAATAAGGGTATAATGCAGCTATTAGGAAAAATCTAAAACATTAACACTCATTTATATGATTGTACACTTTGACTGGTCACATTCACTTGTAAATAAAACAAAAATATTGAGTAGACATCTATTTATTAAAGCAGGAAGGCTCCTTGAAGAGGGTACATATACATTTAGGTCCATAAATATTTGGACAGAGACAACTTTTTTTCTAATTTTGGTTCTGTACATTACCACAATTAATTTTAAATGAAACAACTCAGATGCAGTTGAACTGCAGACTTTAAGCTTTAATTCAGTGGGTTGAACAAAAAATTGGAGGGATAATGTGAGGAACTAAAGCCTTTTTTTAACACAATCACTTCATTTCAGGGGCTCAAAGTAATTGTACAAATTAAAAAGCTAAAAATAAAATGTTCATTTCTAATACTTGGTTGAAACCCCTTTGCTGGGAATGACAGCCTGTAGTCTTGAACTCATGGACATCACCAGATGCCGGGTTTCCTCCTTTTTAATGCTCTGCCAGGCAGCGGCTTTCAGTTGCTGTTTGTTTGTGGGCTTTTCTGTCTGAAATTTAGTCTTCAACAAGTGAAATGCATGCTCAATTGCGTTTAGATCAGGTGACTGACTCGGACATTCAAGAATATTCCACTTCTTTGCTTTAATAAACTCCTGAGTTGCTTTGGCTGTATGTTTTGGGTCATTGTCCATCTGTATTATGAAACGCCTCCCAATCAATGTGACTGCATTTAGGTGGATTTGAGCAGACAGTATGTCTCTGAACACCTCAGAATTCATTCAGCTGTTTCTGTCCTGTATCACATCATGGATAAACACTAGTGTGCCAGTGCCACTGGCAGCCATGCACGCCCAAGCCATCACACTGCCTCGGCCATGTTTTACAGATGATGTGCTATGCTTTGGATCATCCACGGTATAGGTTGATCTTGGTTTCATCTGTCCAAAGAATGTTTTTCCACAACTGTGCTGGCTTGTTTAGATGTTTTTAAGCAAAGTCCAATCTAGCCTTTCTATTCTTGAGACTTATAAGTGGCTTTGCACCTTGCAGTGCACCCTCTGTATTTACTTTCATGCAGTCTTCTCTTTATGGTAGACTTGGATATCGATACGCCTACCTCCTAGAGAGTGTTGTTCACTTGGTTGGCTGTTGTGAAGGGGTTTCTCCTCACCATGGAAATGATTCTGTGATCATCCACCATTGTTGTCTTCTGTGGACGTTTGCGTTGCTGCGTTCACCAGTGCTTTGTTTCTTGTTCATGATATACCAAACTGTAGATTTTGCCACTCCTAATATTGTAGCAATTTCCTGGATGTGTTTGCAGCTTAAGGATGGCTTGTTTCACCTGCATGGAGAGCTCCTTTGACCGTATGTTGTCTGTTCACAGTAAAATCTTCCACATACAAGCACCTACCCTCAAATCAACTCCAGGCCTTTTATCTGCTTAATTGATAATGACATAACAAAGGAACTGCCCACACCAGCCCATGAAATAGCCTTTAGGTCAATTGTCCAATTACTTTTGAGCCTCTGAAATGAAGTGATTGTGTAAATTTTTTTGTTCAACCCACTGAACTAAAGCTGAAAGTCTGCAGTTTAACTGCATCTGAGTTGTTTCATTTAAAATTAATTGTGGTAGTGTACAGAACCAAAATTAGAAAAAAGTTATCTTTGTCCAAATATTTATTAACCTAACTGTAAGGGCTTACAAAATGATCACAACATTGATGTTGTAGATCAGGGGTGCCCACACTTTTTTGGCTTGCAAGCTACTTTCAAAATTACCAAGTCAGAATGATCTACCAACAATAAAAACTTGGACTTAATAACTCCTGTGCGTGGTAGAGTTTATTTTGAAAGGCAGGGTTTCGCAATCTACTCGTGTTGCCTTTGCGATCTACCGGTAGATCATGATCGACCTTTTAGGCACCCCTGTTGTAGATAATAACACACCAACAGGTTTCACCTTTTATTTCATGAGAACTAAAACATAAATTTTAATTTTAAAAAGTAGTTTTAGTGTCATTAATGTGATACCTATTATGTTTAGGCTGTGCCCAGTGTGGAGACGGGTGGAGCCACAATGGCAGACCGGGCATCTAACGCAGTGGGCCTAATTTATTAAAGCTCTTTAAGACTGGAGAGGATAGACTTTCATGGTAAAACCTGGATGATCAAGCAAACCTAGAATAGATTTCCTAAAAGTAATTTGGTCAAATATGCAATTATTTTAAATCACTGACCGCACCACATTCTCAAACACACCCATGGCATAAAACTATTTTTCATAATTTATTTACCTTATCTCCCCAGTCAATATCATCGCCGTACCAGTTTTGTCAAGGGGTGTTTCTGAAACCACTCTCGTCGACAACTGTCACCATTGGCAAAGGGAATTCTTAATTCTTTCATTACGGAGATGTGTGATCAATGAAATATGGAGAAAGACCCAATTTAAGCTGATGCACCGAGCATATAAAGATTTTAGGACTCGTGAATCTACTTTTGGAGCACAATCTAGGTTATATTGCCCAAAATGTAAAGCCCTGAGTATCACATTACCGCATTGTTTATGGAATTGTCCACTTGTAATGGAACTCTGGAATACAGTTCCAGATTTTATAAACAATACTAAAATCAAAAAATCCTATTTCCCCCTTTCCTATGCCTGTTTGGATCTTGGGACAATTTATTTCCTCTGGATCTACGACTGCAATGTAAGGGTTGGAACACAATATGTTTGTTGGCGGCTAAATGAGAATTATTGACGGATTGGATCCAGCCAAAAACACCTACTGTGCAAAGTGTAATTAATGTTCTTAAAAAAGTTTTTGATATAGAAAAGTTTGAGGCAGAAAGTGCTAAATAAAAATGAACGACTAGATAAAACTGAAAAGTCACAAATATAAATTCATTTTAAATATTCTATGTGGGTCATTAAGAACAGACTGTCTTAAAAGCCAATGTCGAGTCTTTAAACAGTGGCCAATCCCAAAATGGATGTTGTGTTTTAATGAATATTATAGGAAATATTTGGGCAAACACTAGTTCCCCCCATTTAAAAAAAAAAAAAAAAAGTAATTTGGTATTTGTTAGTAAATGTTTCAATCCTGGACCAGATCCATTTTAGCTTTGCCGGATAATCCAATAAAAGTCTATCTCCAGTCTTGGAGAGCTTTAACAAATTAGACCAACTGTGAAGTATGTTAAATGTTGAAAAGAGCCCCTCAATAGCCTTTGGTAAAACATGCTGTGATAACATTTTTCTTTACAGGCTGCAACTTTTTAATCTGAACATAAAGTTGGCAAAAACTGAAAACACTCAATTTTCCCCATAGTCTTAAAGTTGCCACCTGTTGGGTGAAGAGGCGAGGTCAAAATCTAAGCTCATACTTCCCCTAGAGGGCTTATAACTAGATTGTAGAGAAACTGAATGGTAAGGCAAATTCTGTGCCACTCTACATTCTTAAAAGGGACATGGCCATAACTACCACTTGTCCATAACCAAAAGGGTTCTAAGATAACATTGGAGAAGAGAGGACAAGAGAAGCGTAGTATGTGTATTGAAAGAAAAAAATATTAAAATTTACTAGTCCTTAGATAATGTGGGTAATTGTAATCAATGTTTACTTGGTGATCCAGCAAGTAACGCACCTGCTTTTTTAGGGTGGCTACGCTCATTCCTTACCTGTATCCAATAAGAAGTAGTAAAGCCACACTAGGACAGCAGCATTGCCAGCTTGTACAGAGGGTAGCATCAGATGGACTAGTAGATTTTGATTGATTTGTGATTAACAAGTAAAGTCATACCCCAGTTAATATGTTATGCAGTTATATCAACAGTATGTAAAAATCAAATGTGATATAAAAAATGTGGTTCTTCCGTATCCCACTAACAAATTACCATATTCTACTGCACCTAACTATGAAATGACTGATAGGAGCAGAAACATTCAAAATGTTATATTTTACATTTGTACTGTAAAAGAGAATGGGAAATAGTGAAGAAAATGGGATCTTCATATAGGGAATGACACTGATTTGAAGAGATGAACACAACAGAGCCGTAATAGTGGAATTGTTGTGATATGCACATCAGTCAGATACTTACATGCTCCACTTGTTCTGTATATGTATTATGCTTCCTGAGAGGCTGGATGCATTCAGTCTTTAGACATGCCACCCGTCTTGCTTCATCTCTGCAGATGGTGTCAGTTCTGCAAAGATCTACCAAATGCCAATCAATTCTCCACTCAGATCTTTTCAGGAGAATTTAATGTTAGCTCATGGTATATGTACTAACTAGGATAAAAATAGGCTTGCAAGCTGATCAGTGTGCAATAAGCATGTCTGCTCTTTACGCACAAATAGAGTTCATTATAACATGTAAACCATGTTATTCAAAATGTGATACAAATGATCCTAATCTAATATTACATTTTTAATAATTTTCTTATGCCAATTATTGTATTCCTTTGAACATGAATATATTGTATGTTTCATTAATTCAATCTATCAGTAATAATAACAGTAACCTTGTGATATAATTTGGTACATAGTAACAACAACATGGTATATACTACAGGAACAAAATGCATTGCAGAAAAATGAGCAAATGGCAGCCAACAACAAATGCCAAACCAAGATTTGGCTTGAATTATGTCACGGATATGAATTGTGATAGTTTATGTAAATATTGATGGGTTTCATTTAAATAACAGAGAATTGCATGTAAAATTAAACAGCATAAAATTTAGTGATATAAAAGCTGATAGATGTAACAATGCAATAACAAAAAAACAGAAATAATCAAAAATAAGTTGCATTCAGCAAGAAGTCATGTTCCATCCTAATCTGATGGATTGGAAGATGATCACTGCCATAGTGCATATAGCAAGTTCTGGTAGGATTAGTTGTGGAGTTGTGTTTTAGATGTCCACATGAAATAGGACAATGGAAAGTGCTTGACCAATGCTGACCAATGATAATCCTTAACCAGCATCTTACCTTATGGGGATTCCAGAGTTGCATTTCTCTAGGACAGCCTTTTAACATGGGGGATCCCTTGAAATAACTGAAGTTTTAGGGAGCCCCTGCTATATTTGCTAAATCCACAGCTTACTGTAAATTAGTATAGTGGTCTGTAAGAAGAATGCCTTTTACATTAATGGCCAGTGGAAAGAATGTCACCCATAAAGATTGTTGGATCACTCAGGCTCTCCTACGACAGTCTACCTTCTCCAATCTTTAATAAATGAGACCCATAGTCAGTTGGTAGAATAGCAGCAGAAGGCATATGGAACACAGGAGCACAAAAGGTTGGAGGAATCCTAAATACATGACCATAAAGCATGACACAGATTATCAGGATATATTCCGATTCTTATAATATGGAAATTTACATTTAAAGCGAACCTATCACCACAATTTGTACTTTATACAAAAGGGTCGATAACCCTTTTGTATAAAGTAACAATGTGCTTTTTTTTCTTCTTTCATCTTTAAATTCCTTTTTTTTATAAAAAAGCTATGCCTTTCCCCAGTTAGCATAATGGGAGAACAGAGCCTCCTGGAAAACCTACGTCATGTATACCAGGAGGCTTCAGACTTCTCCTTCTCTGCATGCCCGATATCGGGCTTTTCCAGAAATTGAAAAATGTCTTAAGCAGTGAGATCAGCACTCTTTTTCATATTTACAGCAGGCTACGTCACCCGATTTTATGCCTGCACAGTGTGAGATTAGGTGACACAGGCAGAAGAAGAAAGAAGGCAAAAGCAGATGGTGGCATCGGCACTTCCTCTGCGCTGGAACGGAGGAAGAATTTAGGACGACCCGCAACCGAATCAAGGCTAGCTGTGCAGAGATCGAGGGCTTTGAAAAAGTAAAGGTAAGTGGGATTTTTTTTTTTAATTACAGTTCAGTTTTAGAAGTAAGGAATACTTTTTGATTTCTTGGATTTTATTACTATTATTGTGTCTATGATGAGTTCCTTTGAATTTCATACCTCTATAGCTCTCTATAAACGTAACTCTTCAAATCAGAGTTTTTCCCATGGTAGAATCTTGGACTGTAAATTAATTGGCAGAGTTATTGGATATCGGTTTACCCATTTTTGCTAACCTCACATAGGTCTTACTAAATATACCGCATTTAAATCCACAGGAACATCATGTATTTCTAATATGTATAATAATTTCATACTCATTCCATCTTTGTGCAGCTGTTTCTTGGAATCTTTTACAATGTCCTTTAAATCAAATGGCTGTAAACATTCCGCCTAATGCTTTTTGTATGCTGCAAATAAAATACTTGTAAAATTTATTCAATCACTGCATTGTATGACACGATGAACTATGATAGCAAATCCTGCAGTTTTCATACTATGGGGAAAAAATATCAAATTATTTTACCCTCTCAGTTGAGTTTCTTTGTAATGCATTTTTTTGAGTTTTCCATACTAACAGGTTCAGGGCTTACTAGGGCATTTCTGCTCATTTTCATCTGTTTTGTCCTCTGTCCTTCAATTTGTAACTTAGACGTGTTTAGAGGATCAACCAGCTGCACTCCAACAGTACATGGGAGGACACATAATAAGCTTCATTCCTGCAAATTCAAAGTAATATGATAGCTTGGAACAGAGAATATTCAGCACTGAGCATTCTGAAATAATTATTTGAAATGGCAGGCTTGTTGGGATTTATATTGGAGACATCTAAGGATGTTCAGGATGCTGCTTGCGTTGATATATCTTCATTAGTAAAACAAGAATCATCGAATGTTAGTTATATTTACTGATAGCTCATAAGTGTCAGCAGGGGACAGGATTGCCCCTGGAAATGTTTGTCCTAGTACTACAAAGTGAATTTTATATCCATCAATCTGAGTCTTATACTGACCTATACAGAAGAGCTAAACTGGGTGATTTTGGTTTGGCAAAACTTCAACATAAATTGGACCACCTTTATAAAACATTACTATTCTACTGTATACATTGCACGTAAGGGAAAAATGAATTACAATGTTAGAATTTGTTATTTCATTTTTTTTTTCAACATGCTTTAAATTGCTCCAGATGGTTAGGAATGTTCTTTTAGTTAACATGGACTTATCCTTGAGCCAGATTTATAGGTATAGACTTGGGGCTTACAATGTTTAAAGTTTAGGATTGGGATAACTCTAAATATTTAAGTGGGATAATTGGGATAATTGGGATAACAAATATTTTCAATTTCAGTATCAGTAATATGAAGTGATCAGCTGTCTATTTATAAAGAAGTTGGGTACCGAAATTTGTATGCTATTTCCTTGCAGGCCATTTTTACAAGCATGTATGCCAATCATTTACATCTATTATGTCACACTTACCTCTTCCTCGCCAAAGCGCAGACACCTCTCTCCTGTGCATGGGGGTAGTTCTGACGCTGGGCGTGCCTCTGTTTCCAAGCTTTATCAATTCCGTCCAATCCGCTGGGCAATCAAGAAATAGCCTCTGGACCATCCCTGGCTATTTAGCTAGCTCAGACACAGCACTCAGTGTTTGTGCAATGTGTTTCCACTAATGCCAAGCCCCCTAGCTCTTTTGAGCACTTCCTGTACAACTGTTGGTTACTCCAGCATTTACCCTGTCCAGCTCCTGTGTTAACCCCTTGTTGCCCCATCTGTTGTTCCCAGCCTATTCCCTTGTGCTGTTTCAGTGTTCCTCTCTGTCTGTGGATATTCCAGTGTCACCTGTGCCTCCTGTTGCTTCCTGTGTCTCCTGTGTTCCCTGTGTTTGCAGTGGCCCCTGTGTCCATGGTGTCTATTTCCTGGATTCCTGGTATTTAACCCCTGGCTTGTGACCTGACCTCTTTTGCTTGCTGCCTGCCTTGACCCCGGCTTTCTGCCCTGTGATTTGGTACTGTTTATTTTCCTGCGCACCTTGGTGTGCCCAAGGACCGCAACCTAGCAGTAACCAGCAGCGCAACATCCTCACCACTAGAGGCTCTGGAGAAGATCTGGTTATTGCCTAAAATCTGTGCCTTGGCCCTTATTAGGGCTCACACTTTGGTGCAAGCTGTAGTGCGCCCTAGTGGCTTTGTCTCCCCAAGCGTAACATATTACATCTTATCAAACAGGTTACTGGCATGCCAAAAAAGTGGTGAGCTGATCTAGGTTTGGACTAAATTTATGTATGGCAAGAATGGCAAACCTGAAAAAAATGATAGTGGGAGATCTATTACAAATAATAAGGTACACCAATATCAAAATGCTATACTGGACATGCATTTTTTTTAGTCCAACAGTAAAATGTTTGTAGCAGTGCCTTGTTTACATGGTGACATGTTTCTGAAATTGTGTCTAAGCAATTTAATCACTGTGGCCTATGATGATGTTTATATGTTCCTATTTATAAATGTGCTGTATTTGGATAAAATACAGAAAAAAACTATTGACAAATGGTAACCTGGCAGACTTTCCTGGGGAACAAAATCATTCATCAAGCTTTGATATATAGAATCAAGGAAAAGCCAAAAAAGAACAAGTGTTTAAAGACACTGAACTATTTATATTGCTGGTAAACATGGAACTAAACCCAGTAGATACTCATATGTCCCCTTTTTGTCTTGGGTGTTACCATCTTCATCCTTCTTCTTCTCTTCCGCATTCTGATTCTTGGACATCTTGGTTGGCCAGGCCAGGATGATGTAACTTTACCCAGTCTTGGCACCTGCAGAATGTGCTGGGAATTCTGGTAACCAACGTTGTGCTACGCATTCACAGCTCAGTGACAGATAGCAGAGTGATCAGGCAGGTATAAATACTTATTGTAGATGGGATTTTGCCTGTCTCTTTCTGCAATGAAGCCCTGCATGATGCTAAATTGGTGCAGTGCAACAAATGGCTTAGAACTGGAATTTGATTTACCGTGCATTGTGGTGCACTACCTTACAACCATGTTGGAGGTGTATGCCTTTAGTGCACCCAGGCACAACAACACAACGCAATCCATGCAATGCAATGCATTTAAAGTGGAACTAAACTAAAAATAAAAAATCACACTTACCTTTATTCTTGCAGATCCCTCGATGGCACTGGTCCTTCCAATGATCTGGTCCCGCGACGTCCTGGAATTCCTCTTCGTTCTGGCGCAGAGAAAGAGCAGGGTGCCACCATCTGCTGTCGTACGTGTGAGATCGAGTGACGCTGCTGTTATGAGGGAAAATAAAGCTGATCTCACTGCGCATGTGTGAGATCGGCACCTCTTTACCCTTGGTGAAAAAAATGCCCCTAATCTCGGACATGCGCGAGGAGCCTTAGCTTTCCATGATGCATGACGCAGTTTTCCAGGGGGACTCTGCCGCAGCGATCAAGACTTAAAGGGGCAGTGCTGCACCTTTTTTTTTAATTTATTAGTTGGGTTGTCTACTACTTTTATGTGATATAAAATTGTTTAATTTAGGTCCGCAAAGCCATCTTTACATATCCCCCACTAGAAGACCTGAATTCATGTAATTACTTCCTGCACTTCCTCTCTCCTAAAATGATTTGTATGTAGAAGGTGACACCAGGACATGGTTATCCTGTACCATACATAGCTGTAGTCTTCTACCCTAAAGCAACGTTCTTCTGCCACAAACTAGATGCTTCTGCCTGTATAAAAAAAAAGAAATGATTATACAGAAAGCATTCCACTGATCTTTTTACATGACATTGATCAAATGGGATCAACCTTCCCTCTGAAGTGACAGGACGAATTGATGGAACTATTTCATAAGACACAAGCATCAAAAATATATTACACTTTCATTAAAGTGTTTTCTTAAGATTTGCTTCTAGAAGACTAATCACAAGCTTATTGATAAAAGGTGATGAAAATGAACAGTGACCTAGTTGAAATGAGTGTAACATGCAGTAAGTCAAGATAAAGTCATGTGTATTAATTAGAATGTTTGTCGCAGTGCCCTGTTTAACAAGGTGACATTTTTCTGAAATTGTGCCTAAGAAATGTAATCATTGTGGCCTAGGATGATGTTTTTATTTTAATTGTTATCAGTAAAATAAGACAAAATGACAGAGATCATTTGTAAGTATGAGAAAGATGAAGAACTGCAGATTATCAATGTCCGGTTTAAAACCAACCAGCCAAGAACGAGCTTTCGTAATTTTCTGCATTATTATTAATAAAATGTATTGCCAGGCAGATACAGGTAGTCTCTGGGTTACATACGAGATAAAAAGTGTAGGTCTGTTTTCAAGTTGAATTTGAATGTAAGTTGGAACATATATATTATTTTATTAAATGTAATTAGGACAGATGTTTGTCTCAACGTATTATTAGGCAGCATGGTGTCAGTTACTGTATAAAATCCGTGATAAAAGCTAATCACAAAGAAAGAAACTTTATGCAGCCTAGACATTCATTAACTGTGTTTTGCAAAAGATTTCTTCTGCAAATCATGAAAACTGCCCCCCTCCCCCCTTTAAGCCTCCAACCTGCACAGGAGGGAGCAGGGAAGCCCCGTTCATATTTAGGAGTTGTCCATATGTCAGATGTCCTTAACCCGGGGACTACCTGTGTATATATATATATATATATATATATATATATATACACACACACACACACATATTATTACAGTATATACACAAGTGTCTTCCATAATGTTTGGGACATTCTTCTATTCTTCTTGGCCCCTCTGCTCCTCGGTGTAAAATTTTAAATCAAACAATTCAGACATGAATAAAAAGTACACATTCTAGAATTTTAAGGAATTTGCATACATTTCAGTTTCACCTTGTAGTAGTCCTTATTTCAGAGCACCGTAATGCTTGGGACAAAGTAATGTTAGATTAATTAAAGCAGTTAAAGCAGTATATATATATATATATATATATATATATATATATATAGAGAGAAACATTAGTCTCTTGCAATTATAGCAACAAATAGATTGGGGGGATGGAGGGAGGGAACCACTAATAGCTAAATCAGGTGCACTACAAGCAAATAAGTTAAAATGAGAATGATAATACTTGGAGAAATTAACGTTTGCAGAGAGATGGCTTTACCAGTTCACTTCTGCTCCTGCACTATGCATTAGTTGTATAGTATATTACTGGTATATTCACTATGCTATAAATAAAGAAAAATGAACAAAAATCTAGTTAAATTTACATAAGTAAAAATAGAAATCTAAGTGTCAGATTTCAACGAATCAATGCTTTTCTGATGTATTTGGGTGTACCCATGTAAGAGTAAGAGTTTATATATTAAACATATTATTACCTACAATGGGATTTGAATTTCTGCTCATTATGTCATGAGATTTAGACAGATACGGCCACACAGAACATTTAAAACTGGCAGGGAAAGAATCCTGATCTTTCCCTGCTACAGTTTCACATTCTCAAGAACCCGGTAATTTACTTATCGCCATCCTCCTTGCACATCACACCTAATTGACTCTTTGTGCTTCTTTTTCTTGCCCCTCTCTGAGCTCTGCTGTATAGTAGACAATAAAAAACTGATATCCGTCAAATGCAGGATCTTTTACTGCTTGCATTTAAACAAACTAACACATTTTTTGTATTCTGTGTTGGCACCACCAGGTTGATGGTGGCACAAAACTTTGGTTATTTAACTTCAACATTAAAGCCAACCCCCTCTCCCCCTCTACTCTCACTGACTGGTATCTGATGACTGATAAGGGTATATTAAAGCAACAGGAGAGGTTCTGATATCCCAAATCCACCGAATGCATGAAGCAGATGTGGGTAGATATATGCACAGCAGGTTCTGCAAGTACAGCTTTTTCTTTATTCAGGAGAACAGTGCACAGAACACTAATAAAATCACCAAATCGCACTTCAGTGACAGCAATGCTTTAGATCTCACACTGAAAATCTGCAAATATAAAGCTGTAGGCACAAGAACTATACTTAGATATTTCAGATGACTTCTTAAGGGAAATGATCATTTCCAGATGTTCTCTGTAAAATAGAAAACCTCCACTTTTGATTTAGGCTACATTGTACATAGGACCTCCATCAAATATAACTAGAAAGAACAATGTAATTGTAAAGTGATTATTACACCTTCTTTTGTGCTGGTTTACCAAAACCTGTGCAGAGAGATATTAAATAAACTGAAAGGTTGATAATGAATGCATTTTACTTGTATCCTGATGTTCCCCTGTGCTAAAATGTACCGAAATCTCCTGAAAAAGTGAAACAGCAGAGGTGGAGGGACCTTTTTTGGGTGGTGGTGGAGATCTTGGGATTGTGATACTGTTTGATGTCCCTAATTCTGAATGACCAAACTGTTTGGCCAGAACAAGTTACTATGGTCGAATACCTAAAGATTCTAATCAGTTCCTATGAGAGTGTATGGTATTGAAATGACCACAATGGACAAAATTTGGACATCTGTTGGATTAGCTGTTTGAGTGGTTTTTCCATTGTTTTTAGTTGGCTTGGCAGTAAAAGTTTATTAAATGACCATTTATTGGGCCTAATTTATTAAAAATGTTCCCCAAGACTGGAGAATATAGACTACTAGGGGACAAGCTGGGTAACCCAGAAAACCTAGAAAGGATTTATTAAGAAATCATTTGGCAAAAATATTCAATTCTGGACCAGATTGATTTCAGGATTGATGGGTCATCAAGGTTCTTTCATGATAGTCTATCTTCTCCGGTGTTGAAGAGCTTTGCTGAATTGGGCACAATGTTTTATATATATATATATATATATATATTCTCTACATATCAATTTTGAGTGTATTGGCCAGATATAGATTTTTCGGCTACTAGGGGCTCTATTTATAAAATTAGACATTTAGACTTTAGACATTCCTTCAGAGATTCCATAGTGGGAATCTTCCAGGTCCATGTTTTTCAATGAGAGTAATTGATTCCCACTGGGGAATGTTCGAGGTAAAATCTGATTACCTGTTTATAAATACAGCCCTAGGAGACCTTGTAATTAATTGTTAAGAATACATATGGTTGGCTGCATTCCTCCAACTGCAATACATTAAACCAGCGTTTGCCAACCTTTTCAGGTCCACGGACCACTAAAATCAACGGCTACCGACCACGCATGCGCTGGGTGCCGTGTGTCACTAAAAGAGGGAGAAACGTCCCCCAGAGTGATGTCATTATGACATAACCCCGTCCACTCTCCCATCGCTGATCTGAGCATGCAATGGGAGAGTGGGCGGGTTGTGTGCAGGGACACAGCCCGCCCACCTCCCTAAGGATGGGAACTGACCCCCCTCGGGGATGCACCAAGCAGAGCCGCGGACCCCCAAAATTTTCTCGCAGTGTCCGAAGGACAACTCCCAAAGTCCTTCTCCTGACCCCGCTCGGGGATGCACCAACCAGAGCCGATAAATTTACATTTATCCTGCATAATTCACTCCATTTTTCCTGATTATATGGCAATATATTACTGTACTCCATTCAGTAAATCAGTCTGTAATATATTATATAATATCAGCAGAAAATAAATATGAGCTTCCATGTATTATTAGGATTGATATATTGGTACACTGTCTGTCATGTCCATAGTTGCCTAGAAGTGTCATATATGGCTACATATTTGAATTTTTTTTTTTTTTTATCTAGTGACTTTAAAGAAACAGACCTAGAGGTGTGATTGATGATTTCATCATGCTTCGGTCTGTTATTTTTACTGTATATCAGCTATGTTTTTGAACTATAATTATGTCAAGCCAGTAGATCTTAGAACAACTGTAACACAAGTGCGCCATCTAGTGCTGGATTGAAGTGTGCAATCTGAAACTATAAATTTTCTTAAGTGGAACAAGTAGATTATGCATCAGTAGCATTAAATTGAATACATTTGAATACATCTACAAGGTTTTACATCATTCAGAAATATCATAAATTAAAATGAAATATACATGGCAAGGCAATAATCTGTCTACCTATTAAACAAGTATCAATCAAAGGGTTTAATTTACACATTTTGACGATGGTCCAGAAAGTAAAAAATTTTATGTAAAAATAAGAAAAGAGATTAATGAAAATACAAATGAAAACAGCATGTGATCATAAAAAAAATCGAATGTTGTAAAACAAGAACTTTTATGCCTGATATGCTTAGTCAATGGTGCAAATGTCAATAGCATATAGTAGTCAAAATTTGTTATATTTAATATATACCATGCACACATAAGGGGCTTGATTTATAAAACAGGGAATCTGACATTCCCTCAAACATTTACATTTTCATTTACTTGGAAATCAATTAATGCCACTGAAACACATAGGACTGGATAATTCTAATGAGAAAATGTTGGATGTAAAGTCAGATTCCCACTTTTACAAACAGTGCCCTAGGAATCAATGAAAGGAAATGCAGAAGCTTATCGGAGTGGAGGTGATTAGAAAAGTAGTGGGGAAAGAGAATATATATATATATAGAAAATTAATCAATTACATTAAAGAATTCCATGCAACTGAAAAAATGAAAATAATTAGTTAACAATAGTAATTATTAAATTAAAATTAATTTTGGCAATTATTTTAGGGGACCCATGATCACAATATGTAAGATGGTCATGGTTTGAGTGAGCTTCATACTTCCCGAGCGATTAAAACTAACATTTTAAAAATGTTGCTACACTTCTTTCTCCACTTCTTGAGTATTTTTACTGCTGAAAGTTTGTGTACTCCCTCACGCAAAACAAAAGCAGAAGCAGAGAATGGGAGCAGTCTAAAAATCTGTTCGGGCCACTACGATTTCTTCCAACATTGCATTAGATCCACCATGTGTAGTGAAAAAAAACTAATTTATTATGTATAAGTTATTGGGATGTGGCAGTTACCCTTCTGGGTATTGCCTTCCTTCAGTGGATAGTCCATCTCCAGACATCTGGAGAAAGAGTGGACAGGCACAGAATCCAGGTTGCTTAAGGTCCAGTGTAAAGTTTCCAAAGCCAGTTATGATTTGGGAAGCCATGACATCTGCTGGTGTTGGTCCACTGTGATTTATTAAGTCCAAAGTCAGCACAGCCTTCTACCAGGAAATTTTAGAGCACTTCATGTTTCCCTCAAGCCTTATGGAGTTGCTGGTTTTAATGACAATATCCATGTGCTTGATTTTCCAGCACTCACCTAACCAAAGCTCTATAGAGCAGAGGTCCCCAACCCCCGGTTAGCTGCCCACGGGGCCGCGGCTTTAGCCGGTGCACCCCCCAGCAGGATCAGGAGAAGGGGCGCACCGGCCAGAGCCATAGATCATGTTTCTCATACAGATAGCAGGCTCAGGGCATTGATCTACAGACACAACCCACCCACTCTCCCATCGCAGGCTCACACCTGTAATGAGAGAGTGGGCAGGTTCTGGCATATTGTGGTCACTCTGGGGTAGTTTCTTCCCCTTTGAGAGTCACACCGCCCCCCGCACATGCGCGGTCTGGAGTCCATGCATTTAGTGGTCCACGAGCTGCAAAAGGTTGGGGACCACTGCCATACAGGATCTGTGAGGAAGATGAAAGACACCAGACCCAAATATGCAGAGGAGCTGAAGGGCGCTATCAAAGCATTCTGGGCTTTCATGAAACCTCAGCAGTGCCACAGGCTGATCGCCTCAAAGCCACGCCACATTGATGCAGTAATTCATGCAAAAGAGCCCCGACTAAGTATTGAATGCGTACATGTACATACTTTTTAGTAGGCCAACATTTCTGTATTAAAAATCATTTTTTATTTGGTCTTCTGTAATTACCTACTTTTCTGAAACACTAAATGTTGGGTTTTCATTACCTGTAGGCTATAATCCAGGGGTGTCCAAACTTTTTTGCAAAGAGGGCCAGATTTGGGGAGGTGAAAATGTGTGGGGACCGCACTGCACACGCCCACCAGGGTGACGTGAGGGATTACCTGTGCACGGAGTCTGGTGTCAGTGCGGGCTCCTTGCAGAGCACGTTCTTGGAATCCAAGTGGGCATGGTCCGTGCGGGCTCCGCACAGCACACGACCACTATAATGACGTAGGGGATTCCCTTTTTTTAATCATTCGTTTGGTACTCTTAACCCTGCCCACATTTCAATTATATTATTGTTCTTAACTTAGTTACTTTGATTATCCATGGTTTCAACTCCCAAACTAAGAGGGTTGAGACATTTGAATTCATTTCAATATGTTAAATCTAGCCAAGCAGGTATTAGTTGTCTTCAAGAGAAAATAGGTGAGACTTTTTTTCACTTATTTTATCGAATAATTCACTCTTATTTCCTCTTATAGAAGATTCCACATCTAAACAAAAATGGTGTTCTAATAGCATATAACAGGGGGTCTTACTTTCCTTTGCATTAAATGGTAGAGCCAGACAGTAGATGCATCCTAATCCAGGATATTCTTCAAGAAATAGCATTTCTCTCTTACTACAAACTCAAAGAAACCTCCTTTCCTCTTCCATGTCTGCTCTATCATTCAGAAACATCAAAAGGGAACTGTATTCCTTTGTGGGAATTCCAACGTAATTCTGAACCAGATCCTAGATACATTATCTTCTAACTTTAACTCTGCCCTGGTTCAGGACTGTTCCTCCTGGACCCTATTCATCACCATGGTCTAGTGCACAGTTTCTCATTCAGGGTTCCTCCAAAAGTTGCTAGGGGTTCCTTGAGCAATTAGTAATTTGTGCCTCTCAGGTGATCATACCTAAATCTATCCTATCTGTCCTCTGTTCTTACTGTGACCTGGTTATGCTTTCTTTAGTTCTTCTTTTATTGCCCAATTCCCATGCTGCTTTTAGATCCTAAGAAGTTCTCTTACCAACCTTACCAAAGTTACTTTTACCAACCAATGTAGATGCAGAAACTCTTGAGGCAGGTTTTTTTTTTAATTACCTGCCTCAGAAGTCCTGAATCTATTTTTGTTTGACTTGTATATATAATATAATTGTATTGGGGGAGTGGAAATTGCCCTTCACAACATAAACACATAAAATGAATGTGACAGTCCTCTACTTACCCCTAAGGACAATATGAAGAACCTGGGTTCTGACACCTCTACGTACTTTGTAACCAATGCCCATTCTGTTACTGCTCATGCTAATCTGTAATTTAGATGTCATCTCATTCAGCTGGTCTCACACTGCAAAGAAGAAAAATTAAAATAAAATTAAACACTGCCTTTGCAGCCTTCCCAGCATTTAAATTTTCTCCTTCACTATCTACTAAAGCCTTTGATGTGTTATACAGATATGACAGAGGCAGTTGTGCTGTGCCAGGCAGAAATTCTATCCCTTAGCTCACAACCTTTTCAGTTTTTGCCATCTCTGCTTTCTTTTAAAATCTGACCCTTTCCATGCCTCCTAATTTTATAGATGCTATGGCCTCTAATATAACTTATTTCAGCTCTGTAAATGCAAGAGAAGATTTCTTACAACTTTGGAAAACATTTTCTGACCTGCCACCAATTAAAGAATGTGTCTGGGAAAAACTGCAGACTGTAGCAGACTTTGCAAGAAAAAGGAGATAAAACGATTGCTTACAGGTATTAGGTGGTTCAATGCGTTGTAAAGAATTTAGTAAGAAGACACCTGTTTCTCATGAAGTCTATACCCATAGTATGTAGGCTGCTGTGCTGACAAATAGCCCTCTTACACTTTAAAGGAACCTGGAGTGAACCAAGCAAAGAGAACTGATTTTGCTTGGGAAGAAAAAATGAACACTATCTAGAATTACATGATGTACAAGATTCATCTCGAAATTAACCCAGACACCTTGACTTGCAGTATAATATATATATCTATATACAGATATATATAAATATATATCATTATTACGTGCCTATTTACTATATTATATATTACAAGTTTGCTTTCTAAAATAAACTGGACTAGGAAATGTTATGGGAACAAATAGTGCTTTCTGGGTCCTTGGAATGACTTGCTCTTCATAGTGAGGCATTTTGGGACTCAATTGAAGGAAGGCCATCTGATAAATTGTTTCATGATAATTCAACTAGTGTCTGCTATGATTCCTTCTAATTTCTTTATAATTAATTATATGGTGTTCGTGCACCTTTCTAAGTCAATGACCTAATAGGTCACATGTTCATGTTTGATAGCGTCTACATGGTTGTTGTGCAGAGTTCTAGGTTAAAGAAAACTTGCGGTCAGGGTCTTCCTTTGTTTTAATCTTTTGCTTTTCTATCTCTACCTATTTATCTTGTAACTTTTATTCCTACATAAACTTTCAAAACTTTTACTGTCTGCAGAGGTTTTGGTTTTCCTTATTACTGTAGATGCCAGAAATATATGCGGACACATATTTTCTGGTATTGTTCCAAAAGCCAAATATTTTGGAAAGAACTATATCCTATGATATTGCAAATCATCAGCTACTCTCTGGGCTTCAATAAAAATCTTTTACATGCAAATAAAGACTTAACTTCTGCAATTCAATAGAGAGCTGAAGCATACAACTAATTAAGTGAGCATGTCAACTTCATTGAGAAATTTACATACTTCCATACTGGTGATACTGGTGATAATTTCATTTCTAATGCCACAAACCTGTTTAAGTTGTACCCTAATGTCATGCATAACAATCTTCCAAATAAGTACCTGCACCATTCTTCATATTTGAAAAATACTGGTATGAGAGATGTTACTATTCCTCATCTGCTCCAGACAATTGTTACTACACTACAGGTTATCCATCCCAACATACATTTTTCTTTACATGTTTCCACAATGGCAACCAATTGCAGCATGGAGAGGTATTTCTCATGCCTGAGGAGTATGAAATATTATTTAGGATCCTTTCTTACTGAAGAAAGGTTTAACAGCTTTGTTCCATATGAAATTCCCATTCATTCCAACAAACCAGTCCACACCACTCTAGGTTTTCTGGATCACCTAGGTTCTCCTATCAAAGTCTATCTCTTCTCCAGTCTTAGAGAGCTTTAAATAATCAGGTGCACTGTATGTAACATTAGGGGTTCTTGAGGGATATAGTCCTGAGGGACATGCCTACATGAATAGGAACTGTGATCCCAACACTTTTCCTTATGATCTAGCGAGAAAATCACAGGGTTAATGATACTCTCTAGATGGGGAGAGAGAGGTTTGGGGTTACATTCGGGAAATGCTTGAACATACATTTTAACTAGATTGTTTCTGCTTGTCATGTACCATGGAACGCAAAGCAATCACAAGACAGAAACAGAACATGTAATGAAGTTTGAAGACTTTTTATGAATATAAGCAGCTAAACCTTCAGAATTCCAGAATCAGGAAAATGTCATTTTAAACCAAAGAAAATATAAAAAAAAGAAGTTTGTGGAAAGATTTTATTTTTATTTTAGATATACATGTAGACATTCCAGAAGATTTATAACATTTTATAGCCTTTAGAATGCAATATTTTATTCAAAACACTTTTGTATACAATACACAAAAAGACAATTCATACTTGAGCTCTTTATTCTCATAGAAAATTTAGCATCTGCCAAAAATGGAAATTTCTATTCTTGTTCGATTATAATAAAAAACTGTTTTCTTAGGGAGAAGTTGTCCCACTTACATATCTTTTTATCTGTCAAGGTCATGATAACCCATTAACGAAAGGCATTGTCTTCAGTGGAAAAAGTCAATTATAAAAAGGGCCTGTGGCCAGCATGTTTCGTTCTCCATTTCATAAAGAGGACAGTTGGTTTAATCCTTCTCTTCTAATTAAATAGGTCACTTTTTGTTAAAGAAGAACACTAGATTTTTTCAAAATTATGAAATTAATTTGTATAAAAATGCTGTAACTTTAGAATTATACAGTAGAAAACGTTTTTCATTTCTGATCACAACGTTTGCGTGTAGTCAAGAGATCTCTTGTAGAGGAGAGTCATTCAATCTGAATTTTAATTTTTATATTGATTCCTAAACAGTAGTTTCTCTGTACTTTCTGATAGCTTTGTAAAATCATAGAGCTGCCCCTGAAATATTTTGCTACCACATCAAGCAGAAAGTCAGTGGTTTCCATACAATCTGGCCAAGCTATGATGCTTCCTGTTCTGACCTCCAGCTTTGAGTACAGAGGTACAGAGAGGTGAATGCATTCTACCCCATCCTGTCTGATATTGCCCACTTCACTGGATCCTCCACTCTTTTAATTGATCCTGGGGAAAATAGGAAGGGTAATTCAACTGACATATCCTTTTAATTTTCAAATATTAAGGGGGGGCTTCATCTTCTTTCTAAAACTTACATAGAAGTAAACTTTTGAAGGAACCTAAGTCTACTATTTTTTAATTCTAATTTATCATACAAAGAGTAAAGTATTTCACTCACATAAATAGGGTGCTGCGGCCAATATGGCAGCTAAAGAATTCCCATCCCAGGACAGCAGACGTCAAGGCATGACACTGCTGGAAAAAAAATCTGCACCATTGAGAAAACGTATTTTCCCAGCATCCAAAGAATGAGTATCCCATCACATTTCACACGATTATCTGCTTGTTTACAGAAGAACCATTCTACATTAGGAAGAGCCATTTCACCTGATATTAGTCCAAAACTCTAAGGAATATAAGGAATACATGAACTTAGGGAGTGCAGCAGTGAATTAACATTATCTGCAGCCAGCTCTCTCATGTACACTATTTGCAATTAAGGTTTTTTTTTGGGATAATGTATTCTCCCCTGGAGTGCATTTCCTGTTCAACTCTAGTGTTGGTCGAATATCTCACTATTCGGTTCGACAGCTATTCGATCGAATAGTGAGATATTGTTCGGGTGATCAGATTGCTCTTGCAGCCCCTTACGAGTTGTATGTGTTCTTGGATAGAGTTTCTCTATCCAAGAACACAGGGCACTAGATGTGAAAAAATGGGGAAACTTGTCCCCATTCAACCTCTAGTGCCCGGGGAGATCCTGCAGTCACAGCTGTGACCGCAAAGTTCCCTACTTACATCCCTATTCCCTCCCCTACTTTTCGTCAATATATTATGCCTGTCTATTGTGTTGTTTTTTTTTTTGAAGTATGACATCCTTGGCCTTTCTAGAGTCATGCTAATGGTCCCTTTAATTGTTTACAATGTTATATCTGATTTATGTAATTCTCGGCTTTTGGGACAGTCCATTATGATGCACATGTTAAGTTATGGAGATATTGTGTTCCCTCTGCTTCTGTATGTTATTTACTGTGACTTCTGTTTGTATTATTTTTATGTCCCCCCCAAAAAATCCCTAAATAAAGAAAATAAATCAGGTCATTGAGATTTGGAGAAGGAGGCAGAGATATACATATAGACTAAAGGAGACATTGAAGGAGATGGAAAGAAGAGACTTTGTAGGACAGATATTAAAGTTAGAGAAACTTAAGGAGAGATTAAATGAGGCATTAAAGAAGACACGTGAGAGATTCAATGGGACGGAGGGAGTGATTTTTTTATTTTGTTTTTGTTCTACATTATAGAGTTCAGCTACTTCTGTGTTTTACTGTGTAACTCAAGTTGACAAATCCGGGCTTTGCCTTGTTTTATGACTCTAAGCAAACGTGTTCTAAGGCAATTTCCAAACTTTGACCAAATAAAAAAAAAAAGAAATTCTACTGCTTTGCACTGTACCCATAATACTGAAGTAGGCTAGTTCATATATACCAAACCTGTAATTGTAAGAATTTGTATATTGTTTTTTTACACCTAAAGCTTTATTGGATAAAACATGAAAACATAACATCAATACAGATTGGTTCTTGAGTAAAAAAAAAAGTAAAAACTTCTGGAGTAGCAAGATAAAACATTTAAAGAACAATACTATATAAATCTTCTTCTACATTCTTCTACATTCCCAAAATAAACTAAAACATATAGCAATAAAGAAGTTCAGATTCATTTACAATACAGACTGAATTTGTGTATTTTTAATGTGGCTCTCCAAGTTGCATAAAAAGGCTATCTTTAAAATTCTGCTTTGTAGACTTTATATTACCGTATATATAAACAAGTATGCTTTGTACCAGAAGTGTATTTATTTTAACTTTTCATTATTTTTGTGTTTTTTTGTCTATAGATTTTATAGAAAAGTAAATATTTTTTGCCACACATCAGCTTGAAAGGCTGAACTTGTTATTTATGCATTTCATGTTCTTACATCTGTACACCTATGGACAAGAGTTTTTGCACAAATGTAGCTTTAGAGGTGCTGAATTAATGCTCTTTACATCTGTAGCACATCGAGTGTACACGTCTGGTTGATATATCATTCATTTTCAATTGCAAAGATTTAGGGTCATGAAATTGACCTGGTATCTGCCTCTTGGAGCCCCTGTATAGCAGAGCACTACAAGGAACCAATATGTGTATATACTGACAAAAAGCATTCTGATAGGATGAGAAGAAATTAGCTCACCATTGTGCCGCTGATTCTTTCACTGCCCAGTCAAAGCCTGGGTTGGATCCAGGATAACATAAACTCAGATATAGTGATTTAAATGATCCTTACCATCTAACTGAGAACATCTAGTAGCAGGAACAAATAACTGTAGGAAACATTTTTGGATTGAAGGTGGATTTTTGCAGCAAAAACTGTTTCTGGTATTTTATCCTTTAATGGGCAATTCTTTTTATCATTCAGGGCTATTCTCCCGTGTTTTCTAGGGTTTCCTCCCACATTCCAGAAACATGCAATTAGGCTAAATGGCTTCCCCCAAATTGACCTTAGACTGTTTTAATGACATATGACTATAGTAGGGACATTAGATAGTGAGTCCCTTGGGGGACATGAGGGATAGCTAGTCACATGACTATGGACTTTGTACAGCGCTGCATATTATGTTGGCGCTATATAATACTGGATATTAAAATACACATTACACATTACAATGGCAAACTGAAAGTACCTTGTGGTACTATCCAGAAAGGATACACTGATGGCAAGAATAAAAGTTATTTTATAGCTATTATGAAATCTATGCAAGGAGATGTTATATTATTATCATAAGTCTAAAATTAGTTTTTAAAGTTTAAGTTTATAAACTAATCTAAAGCCAGACTTCCTAATAGAAGGTTGGCAGTAGATCCATGTGGCCGGGGAGCATGGGAAAGGTAAGCAAATGCTGCCAACACTGCCGCCTGTAGAACAAACCTGCTGCTCAGTATGGCCACAGTTAAGGTTTGCTTTAATAAGCATTTTGTTGAGCAACTTCTTTATTTCAGTTATCCTAAATTTCATCTGGGACCATTCTTTTGCTCTCCCAGTTGCCAGAATTTGAAATCTAGCTGAGTCAATGTGTGTTTTGTATACTGTGAAATAACTGCAGTGACAGTGATGGATGGAGGCAGCTTCTGCTAAATTTCACCATCCCCGTTTAGCAATCCTAACCTCTTGTAAAAGTAATTTAAGTATTAAAGAAAAAAAAATGAAGAGCTCCGTCTGCTGCCTGATAAATGGATTTTGGTCTTCAGATTAATTTGACTAAAGAAAAGATACACTGTTTGTATTGAGTATTGAGTGTGCTCTGCTCTGATGCATTTCTGAAGGCTGTTAATCTTCCTCTTGCTATACTTTTCTTCATTACAGAAACAAAACCTGTGTATTCTGTCATTTATACAGCCAAGTGGCGAGAGCCAAGTCATTCCCTAAAGCCCATCTCTGTGCAAAATAAAAACTTCACCCTACTTTGTTGGCACCCAAAGAAGGAGCCCCATTCCCCCAGACACATGCACACACATTGAAATGAAAAATAAAGCAGATAGGGGATGTGTCGTATCATGTAACCAAAAATTCAGGTAAGTATTTGGGGTATTTAGCTTTTTTCCCCAAAAACCTATTTGGAGTTAAAATAGGAGTGTACAACATTTTGTAATTTTTTTAATTTTTTTTTACAAATGTTTCCACCATAGTAACAGTCATACAACGGGAGTTTTTTACCCCCATACTACTATTTTCAATGGGAGTCCTCCCACATAGTTCCCCTTTCATCCACCTTCAATGCTAGCCATAGTGTTCATCTAATCCAACCTAACTGCTTCCCCCTAGTGTGCCTCTCATCATCATTTTCATATTTTGGACAGTAACTAGAGGAAGTTGGGGTTAATATTGGGTAACTCAGGCCAGAAATAAGTTATAAAGAGAGTGTAAAGAATTTGGCACTTTTTTATTTTTTCCCCTTAGTGCTACTTTTACATGAGTGTTTGTAGTTCTCCCTACTTCCACCTTCAGTGCTTCCATAGTGCTCCTCCAATCCACCTTCATTGCAACCCCCATTTCATCCATTTTCCCATTTTGGAGAGTAACTAGAGGAGGGTAGGTTTAATATGGAAGTAACGCAGTCCAGAAAGTTATGCAGAGCATTTTGCAATACATTTTTTTAGAAATGTTTATTATTGACAATGAATATTCTGTAGGTACCAGCAATGGTTAAGTCTTTTTTTTATTGATTTTATTACTGCATGCGTATTAAAGAGAGCAAAATGACATTTGTGAAGGGCCTTCTTGGCCAAGTGATACTTCTCCAGTGGTTTGATCTGCACTTCCATTAAGGGGGTTATTGCATAGCATTTATGTCAATATTCTTATTTTTTAGTTTCCAATTATTTTTTTTAGCTAAAGTAAGCCTACAAGTTATCTGTCTTACTACTATACCAATAAAGCTTGCTCCTTCCTGCATGTCATTCTGTGGCATATGGACGGAAAATTTGAAGGTTATTTGGGAGAGAGAGGCCTAGTGTCATCAAACTATTGTCACCCCTGCAATACAGCGCTCATTTATCAATAGCATCCCCTATCTTGTGTCAAAACCAAAAATGAACCCAACCACATGAGTACCGTATTTTTCGGACTATAAGACGCACTTTTTCTTCCCCAAAACTGGGGGGGAAAAGTGGGTGCGTCTTATACACCGAATACATGTTAAATATACCGGTAATTAAAAAAAATCATACTCACCCGATCCCGCGATGCTGTGGGCTTCTTCTTCTCCTCGCTCTCCTCCCGGCTGCAGCGCGTGTCTCCTCCTCCTCTGAGCGAGGAGAAGCCGACATGCATACCCCCGCGATCCCATAAGCAGGCTGATTCAGCCTGCTTATGGGATCGCGGGGGTATGCATGTCGGCTTCTCCTCTCTCAGAGGAGGAGACACGCGCTGCAGCCAGGAGGAGAGCCAGGAGAAGCCGGCACACGTGCCCTCGCGATCCGGTAAGCAGGCTGGATCAGCCTGCTTATGGGATCGCTGGGGTATGCGTGTCGGCTTCTCCTCGCTCAGAGGAGGAGGGGACACGCGCTGCAGCCAGGAGGAGAGCCAGGAGAAGAAGAAGCCCACAGCATCGCGGGATCGCGGGATCGGGTGAGTATGATTTTTTGGCACAGGGTGATCAGAAGGGGATACATTGTGTCAATGTATCCCCTTCTAATCACTCTGTGTCAATGTATCCCCTTCTGATCACTCTGTGTCAGAGTGATTAGAAGGGGATACATTGACACAGAGTGATTTTTTAGTATTTTGTTCAGAATCTTTTTTTTCTAGGTTTTTCTCCTTTAAAATTGGGTGCGTCTTATAGGCCGGAGCGTCTTATAGTCCGAAAAATACGGTATTCTCCAACCCCACACTATTAAACAACGCTGAAAGCAAAGAGATCGCCTCCATAATGGGGCTGCATGGTCCATGCATTGTATAAAAAAATTATTACATTTTATAAGCTACACACAACCAACCCAGTTAGAAAATCCTGTTTTATAACTTTGTATTTAGACTCAATATTTGCTAACAGAAAGTCTTGTTTTTAAAGAATAATTATGCCACCAAAAAGCACATTTCTATGCTGTGCGTCTATAAATATCCTCACAGATGTCTTTTCTGTTTCTTTGTAATATACCTTGCATCACTCTGCACTTTGATCATCCCCCTCTTATGTAACAAACATGGGAACCTAAGCAGATTTTATCCAGATTCAACACATTTACCCATCAATGATACAGATACAACGACAACTACAGTTACATAATATGCTAAACAGATTAATTAAAACAGCTTTACTCACAGCCTGGCTTGCTTAGGAAAATATATATTGGGAGAGAAAAAAGTAGGAATGTGTCACCACAAATAATATTACAAAGTGGGATAACATTAGTGATGGCAGGCACCATATAGGTACAATGAATTGGCACAATCCCTCGCCTGCATGCTACAAATTGCACTCGCTCACACTGTATGCTAAATGTCAATTTTAAAAGTTGCAGCTAATCCACATAATTGCTTCATAGGAATAGTTTACACTTTATTCAATCAACAATTTCCCCCCTAATCTCTTTGTTAGCAAAAATCCTACCTACATATTGTTTATTCCCTTCATCTGGGCATACACAACTCCTTTGTCTCACTTTGTCATACTGCCTTTTGCATCCAAGCCTTTATCACTAAGTAGTTTGAAGAAATGGAAATAGTCTATGGCTTTTCTATGGATGCATCTCAGACAGAGGCAAATTGAAGGATATTAAAATCCACAAATAAAGAAAGGCGCACAAAATATCAACTTTATCTCTCCCTTTAGAACAGTTGGACATGGAACTAAAAAACTGCCCTGTATGTGCATTGGGATTGCTTTTTTTATACATTTTTCAAAACAGTATGACCTTATCTCATGCTCTGTGCCGTGCAAAATTGGGTGACATCAGCAGAAAAACCAAGAAGAAGTTAATATTAATAATGAGTATTTATATAGCACTGACATATTACACGGCGCTTTAAAAAAGTCCATAGTCATGTCACCAGCTGTCCCCCAACGGGGCTCACAATCTAATGTCCCTACCATAGTCATATGTCATTAATACAGTCTATGGTGAATTTTTTGGGGGAAGCCAATTAACCTAGAAGTGAAAGAAGATGGCAGTGCCCACTGTGCACCCCGTGGAAGGTCAAAGAAGAAAGATTGGATGGTGCCGGACTGACTCAGCTAGGATGGCAGAGGGATCAACATCTTTCCACCTGTAAAGAGGAGGGTTTTTTTCCTGACCGTTTCAGTTCCACTTTAATTGCAATATTTACTTATAATGTTATATTCCAACCTAATGAAAGAGCTCATTTTAACTCCTGAACCATGTGAAATATGCTGTATGTATGTGTTAATCACAGTTACACAATGGGTTTTTGAATTTGATAAGTTCTGTCCAATAGTAAAACCCATTATTTGCACTGACCAACATGATAGCTTTAAGAATTTGCTTTGTTTTGGGGTTTACCTGGGCTTGAAGATGAATTTGTTTAGGCTCCCAGAGGCACAGGATGCAGAGGAGTATTAACCAATATACACCTGTGTTTTACAGGCACTATTTCTGCCATGCAAGGTTCTCAAATTTCTCAATATTTGTAAAATTGGACAAATACATTTAGGCTAGTGCACTGCAAAGTAAAGCCAGAATAATGCAAAATTGGTGTTAAAATCATATGCCAAACACCACTTTCCATCAATCATGTGAAACACCATTGAAAATTAAATTTAGCCATTTAATAAACTTTTGTTTTATTCTTATCTTCCATCTTCTAATTAAAATCCCTCAAAGACAAACTATGAAAAAGGCACAATTAACAATGATTGGTCTATATATTTTAATTTGGTTTGTTTAGCAAGTAAATATTGATTTAAGTGTAAGCTGTATTACAATAACATGTATTTCAGTGGATCAGACCCAGTTATCTATATAGAATCACCACATATTTTACATAATTGGGCACCAAAGCTCCATTTGCAACAGTGGTGATTCTATTCTGATGTCTTCTGCATGATAGACCAGCATGATTTGTCAAGTAACAAGGCTTTGATATGGATATGTTAAAATTTATTGTGGTGGCATGGGATAAAGTCAACTTAGCATTTCACTGTGCTCACATTAAGATGTATATGAGTTGCTACAGTCCATTTTTAATGATTTTCAGCATTCTTATGCTCTGCCAGCTGTGATCACACACTTTCAAACCACTTTAGCTTGCCAAGTTCATTATAATCAGTTAGTGAGAAAATGTCAGTACGCCACGGCTTTGTGTTACTCCTGCGCCCTCTTTATCCATTCAGGAGCCTTGGCAGCGGACGTCTACCAAGCAGCACTTCTAACAAAGAAAAGAAAGGTAGGAGAAACCTGTTTCCTGCTAGTTCTATTCAAATAGCATTCCAATGATAGTCCATTGTTCATCGTGAAGCAACATAACTTTATGCCTGGCTCATTAGTTTTGAACAGCTTGCACCACGTATTATCATGAACATTATTCCACTGCATAAAAATGAAAGGTAATAATATGGCATACTCTAGTAAGCCAAATATAATATCATGCATAAAGAAACAGACATCCCTCAGAAATGTAATACAGAAAAGAATGTTTTTTTTCTGAGGCTGTTAGTGCTTATTAAAAATAAAGATCTCAAACTGCTAGGAGAAGCTCCAATGAAAGTTAACTGAGAAAGTGAAAACATTTTAAAATAAACTCCAACTACATTAGCTTTATTTTTGTTGGTGCTATATAGGACACCTTGAGTCCCTAACTGTTGTTTGTAACACCTCTAAAGGTATTTCTCCTACTTCTGTTGGGCCATGATAACTGGGAAGAAACAGATAAAAAAACACCTTGATCCTAAACGTGAAGCTCTAACTTCCCCATGTAAAATGCCTATCACCTTTGTAATTTTGGGGTATTTGAAACGCACATGTCAGTAGTCAGCAGGATTAGCCTGCCCATGTCCAAACTGGCCTTACATGCGAAACAGCATGGTGTGGCAAAAGAAGTAAAAAAACAAAAAAAAAATGAAATAATCACAAAAGAAAATTTCATATTTTTTTATGTATCTATTATTTATGAACCTTTAACTGGGCTTTAAATATTACAATTGCCTCCAGATCGTCTTATCTGATACAGTAATGTTTAGGAACTGTTCCAAATTCTCTTGCATTGCATTTTGGAGGGTGAGCGCAGGAAACAAAATTGCAGTACATTTCAAATGTGCTTTTTATGCAGTAAGAAAGTTTGGGCAATTATACACAGGGAGATTTATATATGTGACATTTAAAAAGCTACTTCTGTCCCTGTTCTACCCCAGCCTCCCTAAAAAAGATGCATTAAACTTTGTGTGTTCTTATTTTAGCAGTAATAAACTCTTTACAGTTGTACACAAATATCTCTATTTGCCTCAGACATTTCCTGGTAGAAATCAGTTGCTACCATTTCAATTTACTTTAAGAACCTTACAATAATAGTAGCTGTACAATGAGGTTTTATCTAGGTTATGTCTTATAAAATAGTTCTGAATGTCCCTAAAATGCTTTACAATTTGCAGGTGCCTATTTTTGACGTTACAAGGTTTGTACAGTTGTACACAGGAGGATTTAGCAGTAAAACTGTTTATACAGTTTGTAGCATGGGGGGTAGGTAGCAGGAGAGACAGTCTCTGAGTTTCACCAACACCAACTTATTTGTGCTGTACAGGCTACATACAGGAAAACAGCAAAACAAACATAGATTGTGTGACTAACTACAACATAACTTTGAGCAACCAGTTGGGAAACAAAACAACATTAGCTGACTTTACAGCACAAAATACCTTTCAGTTTGCATAGGCCACCAAAGACTAAAGTTCCCAGAGCAGGTTGGGGTGGACTGACCAGCTCGGTCTTTTTAGGATGGATGAGCACCCACACCAGGGAGAACACCACACTTTGCATGTTCCTATTACCATCCCATGTACTATCCCTATCTCCTGTTCAATGTTCCTATACAATGTTTGTATGGTTGTACATGGAGAATTTTATCAAAGTGATGTGCTATAGAAAGACATTTCTCTCAGAGTTCTAAACTTGCTTATTGTATAGTAATATGGGGGTTTTATCTTGATGGTATGTGATGAAAAGAAATTTTTGCCACTGCCCCAAAAAAGATTGCATTACACTTTGCATGTGCTCAATTTAGCAGTAATAAAGTATGTACAATTGTTCAAAATCATTTTATGTACGTGACATGTTATCGAAAGTAAGTATCTGTCACAGTTCTAAATCCTCCCAAAAAATAATTCTACAATTTGCATGTGCTCAGGTTAAAGGTATCACACTTTGTACAGTTTTACAAACTTTGTACACAGGTAGTTTTATCTTGGTAATAGGGGTGTACAAATCCAGGACTTGAGAGACAGGATACATATTTAGCATTCATCTAACAGACAGCAATACATTTTAAAATGAATAGTTTACAAATTATTGTGCATAATAAAATCCCTACCTTTTTGTGGCTCCTGAGGACTAAAGCTTGATTGGCCTGATGTAGAGGAACTGTGGTATAAAGAAAGTTATGTCACTCTTCTAAACAACCAAAAATTGATTTACAATTGGCATTTTCCCATTTTGTCTTAACAAAGTTTGTATACTTGTACACTGTGAGAGGTAAAAAAGGTGACATGTTAGAAAAAATTCCATTAGACATTGCATATTCCTATTTTAGCAGTAAGACAGTTTGTACAGCTGTAAATAAAAGTAATATTTGTCACTATTCTAAACCACCAACATTTCTGCATTATACTTATTTTATATTTTAATATACTTTTACTTTGCCCATTTTCATTGATGCAGCAACAAGGTTTGTACAGTTGTACTGTGAAATTTGAAAGTTGAAAAGTGTTATAAAAATGTAATGCAAATGATGACACATTACACAAGGAAAAAAGAGGAAGCAGAGGAGTACAAGAGTGAGGAATTGTTGGGAAAGGCTGCTGACAAATGAAATTTTTTTTGGTGGTGGGGGGGGGGGGGGTGCTATAGCTCCTTCCAATTAAAGTATTTTTCAAGAGTTAATATATAGAGCAAGGTATGCTAGTCCAACATTTGGTGTTGCTGCCAAGAGCTTCATAAACGACCCTCAACCTTTCTGTAATTTCCAAACACAGAGCCGTATATTAAAGGATTTGTGTTTTTCCCATATTGGCCTCCAAGATACATTAAATGGCTCTTCCCCACTGCATTTTACAGTTTTTTTATTTAGTACTCCTGTGACACAATGGGCCTGATTTATTACAGCTCTTAAAGCCTGGGGAAAATATGCTATCATCAGTGAACCTGGGTGATCCAGCAAATCTGGAACGGATTTCTTAAAAGTCATTTGCTATTTCTTAGCAAATGTTTTCAATCCTTAACCAGATCCATTCCAGCTTTTCTGGATCACCCAGGTTCACTGTCTTGGGAAGCTTTAATAAACCAGACTCAATGTTTCTGGGGTGCTCCTTAAGATACGACAACCCCTGTTTTTTCCATGAACCTGAACCCAAACATTGGGATATACTCCCCCAAACAGCTCTGAAACCGAACAGAAAACTGTTCAAGGAACGCCATCTGGAACCTGTTTACTAAAAGTTTAATGGACTTTATCAGTTGTCAAGGTCATTAAAAATATTAAAATATTTCTATTCTTAACCATCAAAGGTTATATAAAATCCAAATTGATTTATTGTGACATAGTTGGATAAGGACAAAGCTGAATATTTATAGAGAAGTTATTTATTACAAAGGTGACATTTGTTACTGTAATCACTAGTCTTGTGATAAATGTAATAAATACCTAATTATTTTTTCATGAATTCTAATAGACTCCAAGCTTCATCTTTATTTATCAATCAATAAATCCTTAATAAAAGTCTTCTATATCTCTTTTATTTTTATAGCCATGTTAACCAGAGATGCATAATGCTTGTGTAGAGCTGGATAAAAGAAGATCCTGGGACTTAGTGGTCAGTAATCTGCATTTCAAATGCCTTTAAGGTTGGGTAAAGGTTTTGAAAAGTCTTGAGGGCATTGAAATCTGACTTGGATTTTAAAGTGTGATGACAATCAGCTTCATGTAAAGCCTTTTTAAACTTTAGGTTTTATTTTCTGGATTTTTTCTGTTTATTTTTACCTGGTGTTTTTGTGAATAACAATATTAATGGTGGCTATGCTTATTTTTTCACTGGAAACAACTACAGGTATTTCACTGGAGAAATCGTTTTTTGTTAGAGTAAAGCTGCATACACACTTCCAATTATTATCGTTTGTAAACGAACGACGAACGATCCTGCACGATATCTGCGAACGATCGTATAGCACCGACCCTGTAGATACAGATAACGACACGATCGTTCAAAGATATTGTACACACGATAGATGGTGAACGATCGGCGTCCAATCCGATACGCCGGTCCAGTCGTTCATTTCCAACGACTATCCTGGTCCGTTGGCGTCATTGGTTACTTTTTTTACGAACGATTTTTGGCCAATCGGTCGTTTGTCGTTCGTTCGTCGATCATTTCCAACGATAAAAATTGGACGTGTGTACGCAGCTTAAGAGTTAGATCTTACACTTGTTTTTTACTAATTTTTGGGTGGTGAATCCAGAAATTACCCCAGACCCCATCCAGTTTTTACGATACAGGGAACCCTCCCATTTTTGTCAAAAAACATACACATTTTACATACAATGAAAAAAATAATGAAATAATAATTTGAATGTACTGTTTATTTAAATTTATTTTGTTCAGCAAAGGATTTATTGTTGCCCTATGACATTTTTTACAAATTTTACAGTAAAACATTTGAAAATTATTCAGGTAAGCAGTTAAGGTAAAAATTTACGCTTATAGCTTTTTCTGGAGTGTTCGGTGTTAGGAAAATTGTGCCGAATGCTCCAACAATAGTCAGCCATCATATGCACATCCCATCTATCCTGATACCGTCCTTCCATGACCTTCAAATCTTGGTGGAATTGTTCACCTTGCTCATCACTGACTGCACCAAGGTTTTCCGGGAAGTTAGAAAGATGGCTATGCAGGAAAATGCCCCTTGATGCTCATATTGCAACCAATCATTTTGGAGCTCTCCAAGAGCTTCTGGACAAGTTCTGTGTAATTATTTGCTTGTATGTTTCCAAGTAAATCCTTGACAATGGCTTTGAATGATAACCAAGCATTCTTTTCAACTTTCAACATTGTCCCGATGAAATGTTAATCTTTGATGAGCTGCCGAATCTGTGGACCATCAAACACACCGGCCTTTATTTTTTCAAATGACAGGCTAGGAAATGCCAAAATGAGGTACTTGTAACAGTCTCCTTCAGTTGGCAAAGATTTAATGAACTGCTTCATCAGACCCAGTTTTATGTGCAGACGGGAATATAATATGCTTTCTATCAACAAGTGGCTACATGCACAGATAACAGGGAAACTAGGTGTATCTGCGTTGCTGACCAAGAAAGAAGCATAATATTTTAAGCTCAACACAGATAACCCAATTGTGTTGGTGATATTGCAACAATGTAATGACTCTCTTTATACCTGCATTTTTCTTCACAAAGAGAAACTGAATGGCCATTTGGGACTGACCCAAAACCCATTTTTTCAAACTTGCCTACCCGGCTTCTTCTGTCATTTGAAACCATCACTACTTCCCACCACTACATATCTCCCATCCTAATGTGTGTGAAATTCCCCCACCTACTAGATTTTAAGCTCTTCAGGGCAGGGTCCTCTCCTCCTGTATCACTGTCTGTATTAGTCTGTCATTTGCAATCCCTATTTAATGTACAGCGCTGCGTAATATGTTGGCGCTATATAAATCCTGTTTAATAAAAATAATAATAATATTAATAATAATATTGCCATTGTGAAGGAGGACACACTTTAAGCTCCGCTTTGAGCTATCGATGAATAGTCGCCATTCAGTTGTTATATATTGGAATTCCCAATTCCTCCATTAAACCAGGTATGTTATGGTAATACACAAAGCCACTGTCAGTTCTAAAGTACTGCAAAAATGCAATTTCTCAGGTTCGAAAGTACAATACATACAATACAATCCTTTTTCAACTAAGTGTTTCTCACGTAGTGTTGTTGCTAGGAGTTCTGAAGCCTTCTTCGATAGTCCCAAATCACATGCCAAATCACTCAACTCATGCTTATCAAATCTTTTACGAACAGAGTCCTCTTCCATTTCAAACTCTACATCATTGTTATCACCTAGTTCAACACCATAATCATTTTTTGCAAGAGAGGGTAGTGTAACTAAAACAGGCCCTGGGATTTCATCTGAATGAGCCACTGGGCGTATAGCCAATGGTAGGCTATGATACTCTATATTATATTTACTTTTCTTGTTATATCCTAATGTTTTCAACATACAAAAGTAACAGTCACTGAAATGATCTCCTGGCTCTCGACCAAACCATAGGTATACCAAACGGCATCTTATCACAAAGTGTTCCCTTTGTCCACATCTGTAAACCCCTCAACACACTGTTTGCACACCTTATGAGGGGCCTAAGACTTATCTTGATCACCAAGTTTAACTTTGAAATATGCCAAATAGGCTTGCTCTACAAATTTGTTGATGTTCGGCCTTTGACTGGGAATGGTGAAACTGCCACAGATATACCAAAATGAATCAGGGTTGTTTAGGCACTTACGACGAGAAACAGCAGAGCCAGGCACGATCTGAAAGAAAGGAAATACGTATGCAAATAGAAAAATAAATTTTGCTTATTCACTATGTAGAGCTGCGCACAACCTCTGACCAAACTGTCTTGCATGTAAATGAATGGGCTATACAAATCCATGCTACAGTAATCGCACTAATATAAGCGGTGGAAAAAAAACCAGACATGAAAGAAGAAAACTAACTGCACTTTCAGAATCAGCATACCTATTTTAGTGTAAATAAGTTTAAAAATTGAAGTCAACAAAAAATTGTTTAAAGTTGCTCCCCAGTGTTATTGGCACCAAGACTGGAATGAAAAACCAGCCTGACGTTATTTTTATTTCATGAAGGTTGGTTGAATTGGTAGTTTACAGCAGAAAGAGAAAATTGCCCATAAGAAGTAAGAGGAATAACGCATTTCTAGCTGGATCAGACAATTTTTTTCTGTATTTTCTGAAAATGTTCTTAGCCTGAAGAAAATACAATCACCACGTCTGGGCAATGTTGTAGACATGTGCCTTACATAAGCCTACCACAATGGCCTCCTAAAAGTTTATCAATTTTTACTTATAGGTTACAAATAAAGAGCGAACATGTCATAATATAAATATTTCAGGTATATCTAAAATGCAACCACTTTTTCTAAGCTCAGGCTTTTTTTACATTTATTTTTATCCACAGATTACTACCCTTGTACTTGTATCTTGATTAATGGATCAAGAATGGCGATCAAGAATGAATGAGAGCGCAGAGCCTCCCGGGATACCTCCGTCGCGCATTCCGGAAGGTTCTTGGCTGCTCCTTTGGTGCATCCCTGAGCATCTTAGCTCTCTTTGACCTACATTGAAGTGATTGGGGGGATCAATTGTATTTGGTACAAATGTGTATGATATCCCGCCTTTTCTTGAATTGATATATATGAGTGTATGTTAATACAAATTGTTGATCTATTATTGCATGTTTGTCTAATTGTTGGTGAAGCCACCAGAAAAATTCTAATTACATTAAGGATATGAGCATGTTGCTCTAATCCTCATTTTACCCTTAAGGAATTATTTGTATTGGTAAAAAATTAGAAGCTACTATGGGTGACCACTTAAAAAGTCTAGGACTTGTCTATCTTAACAAGTCAGCCACCAGACTGTCCTTCGGCCTTCAAGTACCTAAGAGTCAGATGGCTATAATGGTGGACTGAGTTCCTTGTCAGATGGAATTCGGTTGATTCTTAATTGTGGCTAAGGAAAAGCAAGAAGGTTACTGGACTGCAGCATGTGAGAATGTTTACCCTCAACAAACAAATTGTTGAGATTGAAAATGGTGAAGGATGCCAGAGACATGGATGGTGTGCTGAGTTCTTGTACAGTGGGTACCTCCATAACACAGACCCATTGCTGGCTGATTACAGGCCATGATGGCCTAAAGCCAGATCACTTTGATTTCTGGGATTCAGGTGTCTTTGTTATTCGGGTGTCAGTTTGACAACATTAGATAGATGATCTATGGTAAGAAACAATGCTTCACAAAAATATAGAATGTTTTAGGAAAACCACAGGTTGCTGGAAGGTTATTGGCAAGGATGTCATAGCTACATAGTCCTAAACAGAAACATTCATGGTGTGGGTGGAGATTTGAGGTGGGTACCATCTGAGAGGAGGCAGCGAGATGACATTACTACCAAAGATTGGCAGGCAAAGAATAATGCATGGTGACAGTGACCAGGCACAGACTGCTGGAAGTAATTGGAGTGTTATATTAAGAGGCTAATGTCTCTGGTATCTGGAATCAGAAGCTTGTGTTAAGAGAAAGTAAAAAGAAAATATGATGGATACGCTTCAACAGGAGTAGGCAGCTGCAATGCAGAAGAGGAGTATGAGAATAGGAGTAGGAGAGTAAAAGAAGCACATAGACGTAAGCTCTGGTTGACTAGAGTCAGAAGGCTCTGGTAGCTGGAAATGTGAGGAATCTGATGGTACTACATTGGTGCAAAGGAGAGTGATGATAAAAAACAGTGAACAGAAGTCATAGAATTGTGAAGGCTCAGATAAAATGATTGTGACCCCAAAAAAGATACAAATAAAAGTATCTGTAGGCAGTATTTATCATTCCTTGGATCCCTTGGAGTATGAAGAATCTGCTGTCTGCTACTTAGCAGGTTGTAATAAGAAACAAGCAAATTTGCAAAAATGTGATTAAATTTAAAAAAATATAGCATTTAATGGTAATTTCTATTGCAATGAGGAACCATTTTTAATAGTCCTTTGGACATGGGGCTGCTACACAAGTAGTTTAGTGAGTTCTAAATATGGTGCTATGTGAGTTTGCAGTGAACTTGACTCATTTGCCTTTTGCCAATTTTGCACAATTATGTAAAATGACAGATGACCCCAGTAGCATTGCTCGGTTTGTTTACATACAATGAATTTGTTGCACAATTTGTCATAGACAGTTTTTGAGGGGGATTCATGAAATGTAAAAAAACAGCAGCCAGCATACAAAAGGTTGCTTGAGTATCTGTTATGGTAACGGCAGTCAGCATTTTCATATTGATGGACAGTGCTTGTTGTGATTGATGAATGATTTACAGTGCAGGATGGCATGATTGATGATGGATTTATTTCTGGTGCCAAGAACGAAGGGTATTATTACACAGTATTTATATAGTGCTGACATATTACGCAGCGCTTTACAAAGTCCATAGTTATGTCACTAGCTGTCCCTCAAAGAAGCTCACGATCTAATGTCCCTAACTTAGTCATATGTCATTAATAGTCTAACGTCAATTTTGGAAAGAAGTGAATTAACCCTTTGGTAAAGGGTCCCTTTGTTACATTTTTAAAGGGGGTATCCCCTATAAGAAAGTTATAGGAAACCCTGACATATTTCTACCGGTCATTGGATAAATAGGTAAGGGAAAAAATGAAAATTTGTTCTCCTGGATAGAATTCTTCTCACTTCTCACTAGTGAAGATAAATCTACCTTTTGGGTGGTAGACTGCAAAAAATAGCACATTAAGGGTTTTAATCCCCTCAATGCTCTTAATAAAATTGTGGGGTTTTTTTACACTTTAAAACAGTACAAAAAAAAAAACTCAACTTTACTTTTACAGACCCGTCAAACCCTCTGGAAGTTTTCTGGATCAGGTCCCGCGTTACCCTGGATATCTCCTGTCCCAGTGCAGGGAGGCATGATGTGGGTATCCCATGTGGCTTTGCTCTCCCATAAAGACAGAAGGGGGGTTACCCTTTTATTTAAAAAAAAAAAAAAAGGTTTAACACCCCCCCCCTCCCCCCCCAAAAAGGGAGTTTAGGTCCGTTTTAAGCTAATAAACTTTCTGTACATAAGGCAGGGAAGACTACCCATCCCTATATACAAGCTATTGTCACTCTAATGGATAGGAAGCTACTAGCTGCTATGGAGCCCTTCACAATTGAACAATTATTGCAGTAGGGAGGGGGTACTTTTCAACAGATTTTTGGAAATCTACAAGTCTTCAGGTTTGGGTTGTTTGTTATAAAGGGTGTTATGGACCCCCCTCAGTCCTCAGGTAGGGTATCATATTCATCCCTCTCATACAGACCAGGGTAGCTGATGGAGGAATGATTGCTTTATCTTCTCCCAACAATAGTAACACAGACTGAAAAAACAATATGGCGCTTCCTCTAAGACCACGTGCATGCTAGAAACTAACTTCCTGTTTCCTACCACATAGAAGACGTCACATGATCAGTGTTCGTTCAAAAAGGTAGAAATACGAAATTGCTTATATTCCAGGTTCAGAACCTGAGTAATATTACCTTGTATTTTATAAAATAAAAATATCACAATATGTGTAATGCTACGACTAATGCCCCAGCACTTCCTATAGTAGACGTGTCAAATTGCCTGTGTGTTAATAAAGTTTATTGAAAAAAAACACTCTGGTAAGCTCTACCCTTAGTTGAAGCCAGCGGAAGTGACGTATTTCACTTTTCCATCATGGCGAGTAGAAAGCAACCCACATGGAGGGGTAAGAAAAAACGACAGCGATTTGCACCAATGGATACGGCAGAGAGTAAAGACCCGGTTTATTTTGAGGGAGTTATGGAGGACGAAGAGGAGCAGCAAGAGGAAGGACCGAAGAGCGTGTACCTACCCAGTATACGGCCACTTAAGGAAGACGAGGAGCTGGTGATGAACGAGGAGGCCTATGAACTGTATCATCAAGCACAGACAGGTAAGGAGATCTCACATTACTGTGGGGCTTCTTCTATTATTATCATCTTGGTGTATTTCAGTTATTTGGCCAGGCATTGCTGTATTCATGACAATATTTAATGGAAAATTGGTTGGTTAGCTCTCTGGTCTTCGCAGCGCTAGGTCCCAGGTTCGAATCTCGGCCAGGGTGTATCTGCATGGAGTTTGTATGTTCTTCCTGTGTTTGTGTGGGTTTTCCCTCGTATTCCTCCCACATTCCAGAAACATGCAGTTATGTTAATTGGCTTCCACCCAAATTGGCCTTAAGCTGGGTACACACGTGCAATAATTGTCATTGGAAAAGATTTGCGATCCTTTCCAACGACTAAGAACTACACGATACATTAACAACCACTGTATATACAGCACTGTTCTGCTTTATGGAGAGGGGAGAATGACAGAGCGGCACCCCGCTGCGCTCTCTCCCTTTTCACTTCCATTACGATCGACGGGCGCTGTACACACGCCAGATTCTCATTCAATATCGTCCACGACCCGATTATCAGACAAGAAGCATTGGACATGTGTATGTAGCTTTAGACTTTGGTGGGGATTGTGAGCCCCCTTGAGGGACAATTAGTAACATCAGGTCTTTGTAATGCGCTATGTAATATGTTGGCTATATATATATATATTACACACACACACTGTCACACACAAGGTAATCATAATGGTAATTGGACTAGAGACAATATTGTATTCTGCTTCTGTTAAGCTCCGTACACACTTGAAATAATTATAGTTGGAAACGAATGACTAACGACCGTTCGTCCTAAAGTCATTAACAAAGAAAGTGCACAACGACGCCAATGAACAAGGATTGTCGCTGGAAACGGACAACCATCCTGACCGATCTGATTGGAGGACGATTGTTCGCAATCTATTGTGTGTACGGTCGTTCAGTGATCGTGGATGTTTCTGCAGTACACTTTAACCTTTACATGTCACTTCCTGCATCATTCAAGCGATTGTATCTAGCGTGTGTACATTATTGGTGGATTATATTTGAACGATCATATTGTTACAGCATGTACAGACTTGTGCACAATACGATCATTCAAAGCAATCATGCATAATCGTTGGTCGTTTGTTTTCTAACAACAATTATTGCACGTATGTACCTCGCTTTGCACTCTCCCTATGGAGGCATCAAGTGGTCTTTGATGAGAGTTTTATTGTTACCATAGGGAAGCCTGGCTTGTGTTATACCATTTTTTTCTTCACTGCAGGTGATGCATTATATACAAAGCATTTGCAGATGATCTGTAGTACTAAAATAGCAAAGTAAGACATAAACAAAGTATTTTATAATATGACTCATCAGTAGTCTGTGTTAGAGGAAGCAAACTGAAAAATTCCGAAAACAAAAAATCCATGTACCTTCAATCCCTCAGCGCAAGTCAACCGGTCCAGAAGTGCAGTCCCGGCATCTGTACCCGAGCCATCTTCTCCTCTTCTTCCTATGTCGCCCTACCCAGGCGCGAGATCGGGTGACGTAGGTTAAAAAAAAAAAAAAAAAAACCTTGCCGATCTTACTGCGCGTGCGTGAGATCGGCAATTTTTTTTTTCCTTTTCACGAAAAGGCTTCTTCTGGATGCTCGGCCATATGCTGAAGGAGCGCCCAAGAGCCTCCCGGGATGCTCTATTGTCGTTATTACGGGAGGCTTTGCGCTGCCATTCATTCTCGATCCACAGCGGTTAAAACAGAATGTGAACACAGAGCCTCCTGGGATACCCATATCATGCATCCCAGGAGGCTTCTGGCTGCTCCTTTTATGCATTCCCAGTCTCGGGGCTTTTTTCCTACATGGAGGGGGGGGATCCCGATCTTGCGCCCGTGCAGTGCAACATGGGGTGACTTAGCCAGACAAAGCAGACCGAGGAAGATGGTGGCTCCTGGTACTTCCAGGACTAGGGCAAAAATTAAAGGATGGTGCAAAACCCAATCGAGTGAAGCTCTAGAGTGTTTTTTTATTTTTTTATTTAAGTTTAGTTCCGCTTCAAGGATAGGAGGGTCAGCTGGCATGAACACAGTAATACGTTGAGAGCTCCCCTATATTATCATCTAACATTTCGATCCTCTTCTTTTCAGGTGCCCCGTGTTTAAGTTTTGATGTCATTCTGGATAATTCAGGAGACAATCGTTCAGACTATCCTTTGGATATGTTACTCTGTGCGGGCACACAAACTGACATTCTTCAAAATAACCGGTAAGTTGTGTTTTTTTTTTTTTTTTCTTTTATATATATCTGTTTAAAATGTAGAGCCATCCATCAGCCTACTACATGCAGCTGATTAAGGCTTGTTGGCTGTGACCATGATCCACACTATTATCCAAATTCAGTGTTCTTCCCAGACCTTTTTTTTCCAGCTGGTTAGTTGTAGGTGGGTGGGACGGCATGTGACAAATTTAGTGCTTCGAGTATGCATCTAATTCTGTTAGCTTTCCACTACCCCCTCCCCCACATACTTTTTAATATCTGTCCCCTTTGTATGCCCCCCTTTTTTTTTCTTTTTTCTTTTTTTTTTTTTCCTGCCCCAGACCTATTTATGTTAAGCCCCAACTGCCTTTGTATTGTGACCTAACAGCTGGAATGGGTGAAAAGATGTATATGGGTGGTGATTTACCTTTTCAACCCGCCCCCCTCAAAAAAAAAAATTGTTACTGAAAAGTTTTGGGTGGTGCACCCAGCTAAACAGGGCTGGGGGGGAGGCAAGGGAAGTGTGTAAGAGAGATTCTGTGCGGTCTGTTTTTAATATAGCCAGGACCCCCTATTACATTCAGCCACTTGACCCAGACATCCACCCCTCGCTTCCCATTTGTAGGATCTTCTGTCCTTGTGTGCCTGTTGACCTCTTCCAGAAGATGGCGCTGTGGAGGGCAAGTCTACTAAACAGCTGGTCAGAGCCCCATTGATGCTTATCAGTCAGTTGTATTGTCCATAAACTATGCAGGCCACCTAGGGAGGTCCTTCAGGGGATTTTATCTCTCATTCTGTTTCTTTGGTCAACACCTCCAGCTGACTTCTTTTTGTCTTCAAAGACGTTCCCCATTTAAACCCCTTCCAAGGCTCACAAACACATATTAAATGCATTATGCATATGTTCTGATTCTATACAAATAATGTGCATAGTTGCATTTCTTATGCTTTTTGATTTGTTTGCATCCACTGGGGTTTTCAGAGGTCAGAAAACACAACATAATTCCAGTTTCTTCTCTGAATGTGCAAATCAGATTGTAGAAGCAAACTGCAAGAGTGACACCAGAGTTATGGTGCTGGAAAGGGAGCAGAGACGCATGCTTTTTGTTGTGTAATCTGTGACCAGTGTATTACCTGGCAGATCCTGATCATATACCCCAATGATCCTAGCCTAGGAGTAACGTATCCGTTTTGGGTAATGTTGAACTTCAAGGCTTTTTACCACTTGGCCTAATACGCGTGTTTTTACACAAAAATGTCTGTTAAGGCAGCACACAAGACATGCATTGTTGCAAAAGGTTGCTACCCAAATGCACCTTACTGGCGCAATGCACAATTGGAGCTCACAATATTATGTATTTTCTAGACTAATAGTAATGAAGATGCACAACCTCCATCGGCTCAAAAAGAAGAAAGCTGTATCAGATTCTGAGAGCAGTGAGAGTGAGAGTGAGGATGAAGAAGAAATACAGAATAGAACTCCACAGATGGAATTGGCAATGGTCTCACACTTTGGAAACGTTAACCGTGTTCGGGTAAATGTCATTGGTCTTTCATATTGTTTTAGAAAAGTGCTGCTACAGAAATGAGATCGATGTCTAGTCCTGGTTGTAACCTAAATCACAAAAATATACGTGTCGGTAATCTTAGAACCCCTGCAGTAGAAGAATTCCCATGTATATCCAATGCAAGTGTTTTATGTATGGGTAAGACACAGGCATACTTTTTTAAAAACCCAACTCTGGGCTAAATTTAAATTTTGTGAACACAAATTAAACTTTACCTTATACATTGGTGCTGTACTCTTTCTTCCTGTTGGTGATATCTGGTTATGCCCACCTCTCGCTGGTCTCCAGTTTCTAACTCCCCATCATACTGACGACATAGAACTCAGAAACAGCTCTGTTTTGTATATGACGCAGCAGTGCACACAAACATTCCAATACCAGTGGATGTATATTAGGAAATGAAAAGCGGTTGAATATTTCAATCTACAAAAATACTAGAGCGATGAGGATAACGATCAAAAAATGAAGATTATAATTTATCTGCTAATGTTTCTGACTTTGTTCTATAGCTCCTAATGGTGTGCTCTACTCACAGGTCACTACATCGATGAACATCCCTGTAGCTGCAGTTTGGGCTGAGAAGGGTCTGGTGGAAATCTTCGATCTGCAGCAGCAGTTGGCAGCTGTGGAAGACCCACAGGTCCTGTCTACATTTATAAGAGAACAACAATCCAAAATCATACCAATCTACTCCTTTTCTGGTCACATGACTGAAGGCTTTTCCCTTGACTGGTCCCCAAGGGCAGCAGGTATGGACAAATGGAAAGTGTGATTCTACGAAAGTGCAATACATGCGATTCAAACTATATACAGGGCAATTTTCTGAGTTTGCGACGAGCAGGAAAATTATGTATATGTTGCACTTTAAAAAGCAAACGCTAGTAAAAGGGTGCTTGAACCTTAAACAGATAATTTAGGCTGAGGACACACATGCAATAATTGTTAAAAGGCTGCGCTTTGCATAAACGAGTGTCATTTTGCTCTATGGAGAACTGGGGGGGGGGAGGGCGACGCAGCAGTGAACACTGAAATTGTGTAATGCAGACAGGACATGGAGATGGTAGGAGAGGGGTAACTGGTGCAATGTGTGCTCTGAGGGTTTAATTTGCTGCAAGAAGTCTCTTTTGAACGTTGATGCCTAAGGGAAAACATTTCATAAGCAGACAAGCACATAAAAATACAAAATATCCTATAAAGTCCAGCAGCTGACACCGATTGTATTGAAGATTGTGGGTTAGGTAAAGGTTTGTTTTCTGTGATTTCATATCTGGTAAACGTGCACAGTTATCCAATAGAAAGCAGATCAGCTTTGTCCCAGTGGCCTCCAGGAAGAAAGCTGACCATGGATGTATCTTCTAGTTAAAGTCTGAACATATTTACCAGGTTTGAGGTCAGCTCAGCTATAATCATGATAGTTTTTGTAAGTTTGCCATTTTACCCACCTTTGGTAAATGTATTTTCTTGTTTCTAGGTAGGTTAATTTCTGGTGACTGCCACAAAAACATTCATCTATGGAACCCTGCTGAAGGAGGAGTTTGGTGTGTTGACCAAACACCATTTGCTGGCCACACTAAATCAGTTGAGGATCTTCAGTGGTCTCCTACAGAAGCTACGGTAAATGAAAATTCCTTTTTAATTTAGGTGTTTTGACCTTTCAAATTGTGTTGTTTTGGGTCACTTAGGCCAAAAAATGATCTACGGCACCACCCACAATAAGAACATTTACCTTGATTTCTTTCACAACCATGACTTATTAGGCTCTATTTTAAATCTCTTGTCACTGATGTTTTACTGTATTCCTAGGCTGAATCATCTAAAGGGTGAGGGATTTTTTTTTAACTTTTGAGCAGTGTTTTCTGCTGTTTGTCTTCCCTGGCTCATCCTTTGGTCCATTATTGTGGTCTTTGCCTTGCTCCTTGGATGTAGGTCATGGCTAGTGGGACGGATTGGCTGGGTCCCTCACATGACTCCCTGAAAAAGGTGTAGTATCACTCCTATATATTCTTAAGGCTCCATGACAAATACCTGAAATTCGGTGACTGAGGAGTGTGGGCTTTGTGCAGTAAAGCAATTTCAGTACAGATGAAGTCTGCTTAACTGGGCAAGACCAATGAGAAGGCTGAAGTTTAGTAACACTTCATATGGAGACATAAAATGATTGCTCAAGGAACTTGGAAATAAGATATCTGCTTTTGCTGGTTTGTTTTTAAAGGTGCAGGCTTCAGGTATACCAGGAAAAAATGTGAATAATGTATAGGGATATCTGAAAAGCCTATAATCTTATCGGCACTTCACAAGCATTGGAGGAAAGATTTGTATAAAAGCAGTTGTTTCTTAAAAAAACAAAAAAAATCAGTGGTAGATTCCACATAACATATAGGTGATTACTGTAAAGCTATATAAATCCTGTTTAATAATGTATTAGTGTGTGTGTGTATGTATGTATAAATTTTTATTTTTTTGCTAAATGACATTTCATAAAGACTAAATTGTGTTCATAATGCAATTTTTTTTATTACTAGGTCTTTGCTTCCTGTTCAATTGACTCATCAATTCGTATCTGGGACATTCGAGCTCCTACTAAATCATGCATGCTGGCAGTCGCCCAGGCTCATGAAAGTGATGTGAATGTGATCAGCTGGAATCGCAATGACCCCTTTCTTCTTAGTGGAGGAGATGACGGTGTCCTCAAAATCTGGGACTTGCGTCAGTTTCAGGTATATAATTTTGTCGTTTTATGTCATTTTAGTTTCAGTTTGATTTTGTAAGTTGCTTCCTAACACTACCTGATTTGGGCTACATTATTATAGGTCTCTGAAACCCAGGAAATCTTCCTTTGTATAAGGTATAAGGACTTAAATCCTGGAAGGGGGGTTGACATGGACAACATGGACAGATGTTATTAAAAAAAATCATCCTTATATAGATGTTATTAAAAAAAAATCTTCCTTTTAGTTTGTTAGAAACAAATCAAAACCCTGCTAGTTGTAGTTGTAAGTTGTATTTTATGTCACAAGCTGCATCAAATTACTTTTGTTATTCTATTGCCATGGGGATAGAAGCAGGAAAAATGCTCCCAGTGGCATCAAAAGCCACAATTAAAACCTGCAAAGTCAATTGTTTTTACATCTGTTGAAAAGTTTTATATAAAAACTATATACCGTATTTTTCGGACCATTAGACGCTCCGGACTATAAGACGCACCAGGTTTTCCGCACGGGAAAACAAGAAAAAAAAATTCATTTGATTTCCCCTGAGATCCAGCGTGCGGCACTTGTGCCCGCCCATGAAGGCGGCGCCGATCGGCATTCATAAGTAAAAAAATATGCATTCAGACCATAAGACGCACCCTGATTTTCCCCCCACTTTAGGGGGAAAAAAGTGCGTCTTATGGTCCGAAAAATACGGTATATCTGCACCTGTAGTGTGTATTTTAAATGACTTCTCCATGGTTGTGAGGGTTTAAAGTGTTTGTAACCCCATAACCTGAAGTGGGAAAATGTTTTGGTAGGGGGGTTGGATAAAAACAAATCTTAAATCATTTATGTAGGTGGGGTGCTCCTGCCCAGATCCTGGTAAAACAAATATTTAGTTGTAACCCATTTTTTTTTTTTTTACATTTTTGGGGTGTGGTTCTATACAAGATGTATTCTTTCAAGTGCAGACTGTGAATGTAAATATGTAATGTTTTTTTATTTTATTTTTTTTACAGAAAGGAGATAGTGTGGCAAAGTTTAAACAGCATGCAGCACCTATCACATCTGTAGAGTGGCACCCTACTGATAGCGGTGTATTTGCTGCATCCGGAGCTGACGACCAGATAACGCAATGGGATCTTTCAGTGGAAAGAGACCAGGATCAAGAAGGAGAGAGTACAGATCCTGGTTTAGCCTCTATTCCCCCACAGCTGCTGTTTATTCACCAGGGAGAAAAAGACGTTAAGGAGATACATTGGCACCCACATTACCCTGGGGTACTCGTCAGCACGGCTTTGTCTGGATTCAATGTATTTCGCACGATCAGTGTGTAAGCCCAGTGCTCCAAGGACATACAATGCCGAAGCCTCTTACCTTGCTGATGATATTAATGCTATAATACAGGATTGTTGTGTTTATAAATGGGTGGTTACCTAAAAAAAATTACAAGTATCCTAATTTTTAGGACGTAATACCGTCTTTCGGCTATCCATGGAGTCATCTTATAAATACAATTACCTGCCCAACCTTGAATAGAATAATGAGCACAGATAGTGGCACAGCAGTCTTTTACTGCTTTATGAAACATTACAGGAATGTGTATTATATATGATAATACCAAACAAAAGTGACTTCTTGCACGATTCTTCTCGTGTTTAGAGTACTGCCATCCTTGTTCCATCCATGGAGTCATCTTACAATTACACAAGAAAATGTCCTGAAAACTAAATGTTGTTTTGTATTTGTGTTGTAGTTCCAGCCTACAATTCTGGTATAGGCATACCATAGTGGAGGGTGGGCGGTGGGTGTAACAAGTAAAAAAAACACACCAAGTTTTCCAGTACAGCTATTGGAGATGAGGAGAGACAGCACCAGGGAGATAAGAGATCAGAGAATGACTGGTCAGTTTATTGCTGCTCCTCCTTTGTCCAATGGGCACCCAGCAGGTGAAGTGACACCATTACATTTACCAACTGTAGCAGAAAGTGGTGTCATCCACTGCCTGTGCTGTCTAATCAGATGTGTATAGGTTACAAACTGCCTTTTTGTAGGAAAAAAAAAACAATTCATATGTTAATTCTTAATGTAGAATTTCCGCAATTAACTAATTAATGAAATCGGCTACTAAGGTGTTTTAATATGCTTTTTTTATTTTGTACAACACCTAGATACACATCTACTTTGTGCATTCAAACTTTGTAAAACCTGATAATAAAATATATTTTCTCCCTGGAAAATGTTTGAAAATTCACTTTATTATAGCTGCTTAAGTGAATAGGTTTCATTCAGATGATTTTATATTAGAATGACTAAAGGGGAACTAGAGTTCTTTTAGGAATCCATGATCAGGCAGGTCATTGCAGAAAGGGGACAGATGATGTCCATTCTGTAATAACCCGTCTTACTGCGCATGAGCAGTTCAGCCTTTTAACAGTTCCCTGGTGTGGTTTGCAGCTTTGTTTAGCAGGGAAATTTGGCATCCCCTGCTTGTGCAGCAAATGACTGAACCATCCCTGCATCATCTCGGCACAGCCAATCAAGATGGCTAAAGACTGTCTCTAGGAGAGCAATGAAAGGAAGTTGGTGGCAGTGCTGTAATAACGCAGATTCATATAGCTTTAGTTCTGCTTATATAAAAAAAAAAAAAAAAAAAAAGTTTGCCATTGGTAAGTTGCTGTCCCAGCAAATTGGAATTTGCATCTTCACTTGCTGCATTTTTTTCATTGAGCAGCTCATATTTGCACTGGGAATGAGCTGCTGCTATGTGACCTCCCATGCCATTGATGAACTCAGTTTGAATTGCATAGACAACTGTACTTAATATTAGTCAGCCCAACAAACTCCATTTCAATACTTAGATGTGTATCCTCCATTAGGTGATATATGACCTTGGACAAAAAACAATGCTTGAATAATAAGTCTTTATTGCAGTCCTGACCATTGTAAAGAAGTGTATGTCACTAGTCCCTCCTTATTAAAGGAGCACAGCAGAACAGTCTTCTTGACATTTGTTCCCAGTCTTCCAGCAGTGATAATGTCACTTAATGCAATTTCTTCATCTTGTGGAAAGCAGATAGCAATATAATGTGCATGGAAGCGCATGGGGTCTCCTAGTATTGGGGAGAGAAAAAATCAATGTAGGGTCCAAAATGCACACACATTTTACAATCTGTAAGTTCTTTAAAATCATTTTGGGCCTCCCATAAATGGATAGAAAAATATTTTTTGTTACTTACACAAGCTTACAATTTGTTTTGACGTGGGGTGAAAAGGGCTGGTGTGATGATGCTGCCTGTAGGGTGATAGAACTAGATAGGATGCAAAGATGAAATGCTGGCATGTGCTCCCCTGATGGATACTACAAAATGTAAAATCAGAAGTCACACTGCCAGAGAGATACCTATATTCACGTAGCCAACTTGAGGTCCTTAATAATGGGGAGTTGAAATCACTATTGGGGTTTGTTTGTGCTGTGTGTGCCATATCGAGGAGAGGCCAATCCTAAATTGTCACCATTGGAAGATTTACCCTCATCTCTTGTTTTAATGACAACTGCAAGCTTTGGGATTTCATTCCACTTTCTGTATACGTGACAGAGAACCCTAGGCTTCCTAGTGAGTGCAAGGGGTTCCTTGAGTAATGAGCAAATGGCATCAGGTAAACCAGGGGTCCCCAACCCCCGGTCACTAGTGGGCCACAGCTCTGGCCAGTGCACCCCCGGGGGGGGGCAGGAGAAGGACCCAGCTGGGGGGCGCACCAACCACAGCTGCGGACCATGTCTCCCGTACAGATCAGAGCCTCAGGGCTCAGACCTGCGATGGAAGAGTGAGCTGGTTCTGGCAATATGACATCAATCTGGGGAAAGTTTCTTCCCCTTCGTGTGACACACGACTCCCTGCGCATGCACGGTTTGTGGTTAGCGAGCTCATAAAGGTTGGGGACCACTGAGGTAAACTGACCTAAGAGGCACAAATGATCTTTTTGGTAGTGACATTCTTCCCACTGGCCAATTATGTAGGAAGGAATAAAGAACTTAGCATATTGACCAAAGACCATTAATTGGCCATAATAAAATAGTGGAAGATCTAAAATAAATGGCGTGTGCCATTGCCTAAGCTGTACTGCAACTGTGGTAAGGTAAGGCAAGGACCTTGTTATGCTTATGGGGGAGGGATGCCTGGATCACAAATCATTGCACAGTAAAATTACATAGGTCTTCTTTTTTAACTGTCAACTTAGCTGTTGTGCTTTGAATTCAGCATTATTAAGTGCATGGGCAGTTTAACAGATTTTTTTTTTAGCGGAACAGAATTATAGCCACGCTTCTCTGTGTAAATGGGGGCAGATATATGAGCTCATTACACATGTGGGCTTGTTTTGCAATGCTGGAAAGCCTTTCTTTCTGCTAGTTTTATAATGCAAGTCTATGAGTCAGCCAGCTCACTCAAATAATACAATCCCTGGGTGGTAGGATGAATCGTACTGCATTAAGTATGGAGCCATACTGCTTGGACTACAAACATGTACATTCACTTCAATACCAAAATATGCAGGTATGAGTGATAAAAAAATAGTAAAATCTGTTTTACCTTCTATATATGACAAAGCTACAAGTTAGAGGCCAAACGATTTAAATATTTTCATGTATACATTTCCATTGTAATAGTCAGCAGGTGCATCTTTTTTTTTTTTTAAATAATGCTGCCTGACTGCTATGCTGATCGAATGGCAGGAAAGATGCTATTTAATCAGCATAAAAGAAATAATAGAAATATTTCAGGAGTCTGACCCAAAACAAGTATGCAGATCAGACAAATATGATATACATGGTTATTCAATAAAGTTTTACTTTAAGCCTGTCTACCTAGCAATTTGAAAGTAAATGGAATCAATAGTGTGAATGAAACGTTATACTCAACATTCCCCATCAGTGTTCAACCCAGAAATTTTTTTAAGGTTGGATGGGAAGAAACTGCAGGTGGGTGGCAGCCCCTGTATTGTAACCCAACTCTTCAGTAACCATCTATAAACAACCAGGTGGTTACTGAAAAGTGCCGGATAGTGCACCCGACTAATAGGGGCTGGGGAGAACACTGTCCAAGTAGGTTTGTTGGCTTAAATACCCAGTTATGTACCCTGGCAGAGCAAAAATGAAATCAGCCAAAAATTTCTCAAGTGCTGCCAACATCAACTTCTCAAACTGGTTGAGAGCTATTTTGCATTTCTTCCGAGCCCCCTGACCATCACAGTGATGACCCGATAATGGCATTCAATAGATAGGACCAGGTTCTCAGTAAAGAAAACCAGTACAATAGAGCTGGCCAAGAATTGGGCTTCCTATGCAATAGGCAGGCTACCTCAGTAGATATATAGGGACAAGAAGGTGCCTTTTTGTGACCCTGATGTATCTGATGTAAGTCATTCAAAATCTTCAAAAATAAATTTGATTGGGTAACAGTTGCAAACTTAACATGCTCTACTTCTTTGGCAAATTGACCTCAATCTATATTCCAAATGTGCATACAATACCTGGATAAACAAGAAAGTCTCCACCAAACTTGCTGCCGCTGGTAAGGTAGTATCCCTTCTTCCAGAGATCCCTGAAAACTCTGAAGCGTAATTCGTGCTTCTTTTCCCCTGTGTATGGCCAGTCCGGTGAGGCTTTACATAGATCCACTTCTTTTATATTGTCAATACTGGTTCGAGCTGTTGGAATTTGCACCATCATGGCTTCCTCAGGAAAATGGAAAGTCTCTTCGAGCTTCTGAAGATCCATGATGGGTGCATGGGAGGAGGATTCCATTGGTTCTTCTGTATCAATCACAGAAAAAAAAGTAGTGGATGTTATATTCAAACCAATGTCATTTTTTGCCACTAACCAGTCTATAGATGTGGTAGCTGCATTGGATATTTTTATTTCCTAAACTGTACATGAAGGAAGCAGCTCCTCTGTTAGGATAAACTGAGTACGATAGCAGGTAAGACAAAATCCTTCTAATGGTATATTTAGCAGAACAAATCTGTTACCATACACTTTATTAGGCATTAAAAGGGCCACCATTTCAACACTTACCTTCTTGATCCCCATGACGCCTTTTTCTCTTGCTTCTGCCTTTGTTAATATTTTCAGATAAGCTTTCCAGCATGCGCCGTTTCTCCTCCAAAGCCAGTTGTCGCTGCTCTTCATAACTATTCTGCAGAAACTGCTGGAAGGCTTCAGCTTCTGCCTTTGAAGACTGCTCCTCATGTTCAGCAGCGGAAAGACTTGTGTTCCCCTGTTAGTAAATCATTGCATTTTACAAATACACAATACAGAGACATAAACAATAATAAAAAACATTATTATTAGACAGTATTTATATCGTGCCAGCATTATATGCAGCGTTTTACAAAGTCCATAGCCATTTCACTAGCTGTCCCTACCACTGTCATATGTCACTAGCACAGTGTAAATTCAATTTTGTGGGGAAGTCAATTAGCCTAACTGCATGTTTTGGGAGGAAGCCCACACAAACACGGGGAAAACCTGCAAACTCCATGCAGATAGTGTCCTGGCGGAGATTCCCACCTGGCACCTAGCATTGCAAAGGCCAGAGTGCTATCCACTGAACCATTGTGAAGCTTCAAAAGTAAAATAACTAAAATTTATATAAATACCTAGTTACATAAAACAGAATGATTATGTAAATACAACTATTTGTCTATAGGCTAGAGAGCAATGTTCTTCCCAGAGTCCTTCTTCTCAGTCGCACTGTTGGCCCACTTCCCTAATGTCATTAGAGGACCACTTAGTGGCCATTGTAGGGGCTCTGTGCCCACTCTTTTTGAACAGTGGTCGTCAACCTTTTCTGTCCAGCAGACCACAAAAAGTACGGGCTCCTAACCGTGCATGTCCGGGGAGTCGGTTGTTACTCAAAGGGGTAGAAACCTCCTTCATAGTGACGTCATGATGCCATAAACCCTCCCACTCTCATTGCAGAAGAATGGGGGGTTGTATCCAGAGGCACAACCGGACCACTTACCTGAACCTGGGATTTGTACGGGGGACATGGTCTGCGGCTTTGGCTGGTATGCCCTGCCACCAGGGTCCTTCTCCTGACCCCGTTCAGGGGCGCACCGCCCAGAGCCGACCGGTTGGCAAACGCTGTTTTAGAATGATGAAGGACAGTGCTGGACTTTGCAAGCTGGGCCGAGAGGCTGCCCAGCTTCTCACTGTACTCAAGGCAAGTATCAGCTGCACAGGATCTGAAGATTTGTACTTGGTATCTTTTTGTTACTGTGTATCTTTTCCACTCCCAAACAGAACTGATAGGCTAATGTCTATCACTAATAGCTTGCTAAAGCAAACATGAGCTTAACCAACTTAAGGGTTACTGAGCCAGTAGCCCTTATATCAGTAAGAACAAAATCATTAAGGAACTAAAGGATTCAAATTACTGACCATTTGCTCCTAAAATGAACACAGAGTGTGGTCATCCCCCTTGCTGGGCTATGTTACATTTCAGCATACAGTGGTGCCTTTTCATTGGGCAGTGAAGAAGCAGCTGCAGTCTAATAAAGTCATCTGCCTGTTCCCTTTACTTTTTTCTTCTATAAACTTTCTCCTGTTCAACACATTTGCATGCAGTACACCTATTTGGCTGCTATCCTGCCCTTCTTTTACCCACAATGAGCATGGATATACAGAACGTTAGAAAATGGCTGATGGGCCTACATTCTGATGATGCCTGCATAGTCCTGGGGCTAACACTACTTAGTAGAGCCACCTGCTTGACTAATATATGTTTTTAGGTATCTATACCATTATTATTACAGAGAATGTATATAGCACCAACATATTACGCAGCGCTGTACAAAGCTCATAGTCATGTCACTAGCTGTCCCTCAAAGACGCTCAAAAGCTAATGTCTCTACCACAGTCGTATGTCTTTTATACAGCCTAAAGACAATTTTTTGGGGCAAGCCAATCAACCCAACTGCATGTTTTGGGAGGGAGGAAACTGGAGTACCCAAAGGAAACCCACGCAGCGACAGGGGGAACCACAGAATGCAGACAGTGTCCTGGCTGAGATAGAACCCTGGGACCTAACATTGCAAAGGCCAGAGTGCTAACCACTGAGCCACCATGCTGCCCATACCATAGAAAGAGGACTTATATCCCACAGACCACAAACAAAATTGGTTCAAGAAGAGTTTCCCTAGGACCTGAAAATTATTTTAAAAGTCCCTTGAGGGTAAAAAGGTTGATACATTCAGATTTAAAAACTTTGACATGCCTGTGCTGTATATCTGCCCAATGAATTTTGATTGTATCATAGTATTACACACAATAAGAATGTCAATATACATACCACAGGTAAATCCCCAGGATCTACAGAGTCTCTTTGATTTAAGCAATTGCACACAAGCGTAGCTGCACCAATCTCCACCAGCAGCCTGGCCTCTTCAGGGAGAAGTTCTAGAGGAAGTCCGAGCCGTGTGTTTTGCCTGGGCTTCCTCACCAACGCTCCCACCAGCTTCCCTACCAGGCCGTGCTTCTCCCGTATCTCCCGAGCATCTTCTACATTCCAGATGAAGGCATTGCCATGCAGAAGGTGAATCTGAATCTTAGAGCTCGCTTAAGAAAAACAACAGAAATTTTTTAAAAAGAAAGTGTTATTTATAGGTTTTCAGTTTATGTTCTATTTTATGCTAAACTCTGGACACAAAAAAGAATATCAATACACTTTCTGTGAACTAAATGCTTTTGCAAGCCCGGGCATTGCATTGTAAACAGCAACAACGTATAGCACATGGCATGGGCCGAGAGATGGAAGAGGGGCTCAACAGGCTACTCACAAAAAAACTACAGGAGGGGGCAGATACAAGACCAGTCACCCCGCAGAAGGAGAGAGCAAGAGAGACTGCCATTGTGTAGTGTTACCTTGTAATAGAGACCAGTCTCTCTCTCTCTCCTTCTGCAGGGTGACTGGTCTTGTATTCGCCCCCTCTTGTAAAACTTTGCCATTGTGGTATCCTGTAATAGAGACCAACGTTTTACAGGAGGGGCGGATACAAGACCAGTCACCCTGCAGAAGGAGAGGGAGAGAGACTGCCATTGTGTAGTGTTATCCTATAATAGAGACCAGTCTTTCACCTTCTGCAGGGTGACTGGTCTTGTATCCACCCCCTCTTGTAAAACGTTGTCATTGTGGTATCCTGTAATAGAGACCAAAGTTTTACAGGAGGGGTTGGATACAAGACCAGTCACCTCGCAGAAGGAGAAAGACTGGTCTCTATATCAGGATACCACTACACAATGACAAAGTTGAATAAGGTGTACATATGGAGGAAATAGAAAGGCATGGGCATTCTTATTTCAATATGGCTGTCCTTTGTATGTTATGACAAGATTTGCTTATCTGAGTGTTCAACTTTAAAACTAAGCCATAATGATCTTGAAACTGGCAAATAAAAATGATTTTGGTACAAGTATACACAACTGTTTTTATATCAGCTTCATATACTGGAATTTAATAGCAGAATTTCTAGCTATGATGGGACATAGTCTTACAACTGTGCTCTTCCCTGGGTATCATTGGGCATCGGCATCTATACAAAAGGATAATTATAACCAACGGCTTTATGGAGAACAGAACTAAGAGTGTGATCTAATGATCTGAGGTGTGAATGTGCAGAAATTAGGGCTGATCTGAGGGTTCAGGGGTGGGAGCTGGGGCTGAACAGGGTTGAAGTTGCAGGAATTGGCGTTAATTCAAAGTCATTTATAAAAAGGGGCAATCAGCTGAAATAGTTTGCACAGTAAAATGGGTTCATTAAAAAATTGCCAATCACCATATCTATGAAGTGGCGATCAGCTGACAGATCACCAGCATATGAAAGTAGAGAACTCCATAAGCCACAATGCTGCTGATCAGTGACATTTATTTCCAGCACTCTGATTGCAACTTTTAATATTGAAAATGCAGATTGAATGGAGTAACTGATCACTACTTTTTCTGGATACAAACAAATGGAGTTTCAGATTGCCTACTTAGGGATTTAATAGCCATGCTGGTATTTACATTCAAATCTGACTGCCCAGTAAAGCGCTATAAAAAAGGAGATCAGATTTGCAAAAATCTGAAGTGTTAATCTAATTGCTCTTAATGTAGAAGATTTTATTGTCAGTGTGTATCTATAAAACTCATCTATATTACCCTTGGTGAATCAGACACCATTGAAGACAAAGTCTCTAGAAGCTGCAGCAAGCCACCATCAGTTTGGAAGTCTGCGTTTGAATTCTTTGATTCAGGAAGGGAATGTTGGTTTAATATATGTTGCTCAGTTAAACTTTGATTGCTCCTTGCATAGCCATAGTGCATCATTGGACATAACATGCATTGCCTCTCGCTCTATCATTCATTTTGAATAGCGCCCAATGCATTTGGGGTAGTTAGGTAGCGTTAGCAATCCAATCATATACATTGTCTGCCTTAATGAATGCACATAGAACTAAATGGGCCCAAAATCAGATGGTTTCCATGGCAGCCAATGTTTACAGGTTTTACATGGCAGCCCCCAGATTCCCCTGCTTGTGGACAGAATATACAATCATACGGATCTGTTCTCTGTGTGTAACAATCTCATCGCATGTTTTCCTGATCAGACCATCCCCCCATACTGCCCCAGTAACGTGTATGAGCCCCCATGTCATCCATTACCTGGCCGGGCACCGCTCTGATCACTGCCTGCTTCTTCCTCCATGTGTTGTGTATGCCACGCCCACAACTCCACCCACTTCCCCGGTCACCAGCCAACTAGGTGGATGACTGCGCGCGCATCCATGCTGGTGTATGAAGGCGGAGCTAGCGAAGCTGCGTCTACATCAATGGGAGGGGCTGTGTGATGGGCGTGTCTGTGTTCGGACTCCTGCAGTGTGGTCTGTGTGCGGGTAGTGACTGGGGCGGTCATGGCAGAAGATGATAAAATATCAATGAGTGCTAGATGTTTATTCCTGCAATGTACCTGAAATGTTAAATACTTTAATCAATATCTCAGTGCTATTACTTTGTAATTTATATAGTATGCTGTAAAAAAAAAACTCTGGAAAAAGCTGAAATTTGTTTTTTTTTCACGTTTTACAGCAAAGTTGTCATTATGATTCTTCCAGCTACAGGAAGGGACACATACAAGGAAGAGGGAGGGGGGTTGTTATATGCCAGAATATTGCAGTCCTGTCCATCCAGCCCTGATATATACACAGTTGTGCCCAATAGCTATGCCCTGTCTGGCATAATAAGAAACCCTCTGAAGCTATTCTGGATTGGGTCCTGTGCTGTCCTGAAATCTGTCTTCACCCAAAAAGGCACTGATTGCTGTCATGTTCCTCTGTCTTCTTCCAGCTACATCACCGCAAGCACAGACGCCGGATTAGGTGACGTGGCCTGCTGTAAACGGAGGATGCTGATTTCACTGCGCATGTGTGAGATTGGAATTGTTTCACGGGTAGGAAAGATCCCTCTCTGTGCATGCCCGAGATTGGGCATACGCAGAAGGAGCAGCCGGAAATATCCTGGTATGTGTGACGTGGGTATCACAAGAGTCTCTGCACTTCTATTCTACCTTTATCACCATGGCAAGGTTCTTACCACCTCATCTGATCTGGCATTGCTTGCTAACAAATAGCAAATTACTTTTAGGAAATCCATTCCAGGTTTGCTGGATAACCCAGGTTCACTGATGAAAGTGTATACTTTCCAGCCTTGGAGAGTTTTATTAAAACAGGGCAATTGTGTTTATTGGTGATGAACCTTTTGGCAAACATCTTACAACTGTGCTCTTCCCTGGCATCAGTGGGGGAAGCAGAATGGGTGGCGCACATCCTGGAGGGTACAGATTTCATGGATGGACTACATTACTGCGCAGACCATCCTAGCTCATATACACTTGTGGAACCACCAATAATTATTCCAGGGAGATATTAGCCCCCATGTATTATGGGAGCTACTGAGGAAAGAGGGCTAGATGACACTTGTAGCCCATCAGCCCTGAAATGAGCCAGGGGAGCTGCCAGAGATTTAATGCATGGTCTGTGGAGGGAATAGGACAATACAAGATAAAAATAAAGTTCCAGATTTGTATTTTTTCATTAATATTTAAGTATATCATTTCACAAATTTAGTTACACAATTTTAGGGAAGCTTGGAGTTTTGTTGAAACACCAAACAGTGGTCACATTTTCTGTATACAGAATAAATATATTCTACAGAATATTAAATTGGTGATACCAGTGGGGCTCCAACCATACAAATCCCAGATTTTTATCAGTAGAAATTTGCAAATCATTTGACCGTGTATCCCAGAAAGACTCCATTCACAAAACTTGTACATTTGTGGTGTCTATATACAAAGGGATTGTTATGATCAATGGCTTTATGGAGAACAGATAATTACAAAGGTCGAAAAAAAAATAGGTCCATCAAGTTCAATCACTAGGGAAATAAACATATCGTGGATATAAAACCCTATAAGACATAGTTGGTCCAGAGGAAGGCAAAAAAAATCCCCTGGTACAATTTGCTTCAACTGGGGAAAAAAAATTCCTTCCTGATTCCATGAGGCAATTAGATGTTCCCTGGATCAAGTCTCTGTTATCTTTACTTTAAATCCTTAATACCCAGTTATATTCTGTGCTTCTAGAAATCATCCAGCTTTTCTTAAAGTAATCTACAGTCGTTGCTGAAACTACTTCCTGAGGGAGTCTATTCCACATTTTCACAGACCTTACAGTGAAGAATCCCTTCCTTATCCGGAGCTTATACTTCTTTTCCTCGAGACACAAAGAGTGCCCTGTTGTTCTTTGTACTGGTCTCAAAGTGAATAATTGGGAAGAGAGTTCTCTATATGGACCATTTATATATTTATACAGGGTGATCATATCCCCCCTTATATGTCTCTTCTCAAGGGAGAATAGATTCAGTTCAGCTAATCTCTCCTCATAGCTGAGCTCTTCCATTCCTTGTATTAGTTTAGTTGCCCTTCTCTGTACTCTCTCCAATTCCACAATGTTCTTTTTGTGAACTGGTGCCCAAAACTGGACTGCATATTCCATATGTGGTCTGACCAATGCTTTGTACAGGGGCAGGATTATGTCTCCATCCCTGCAGTCTATTCCTCCAATAATACAAGAAAGTACTTTGCAGATATTAGATATTGGCTTGGCATTGCGTGCTATTGTTACGCCTATGATTTACTAGAAGTTTAACTGTGCCAATTAAAAAAGTGCAGTTTACATGGCAACAGACAATGAAAATCTTTATCGTTTATTATCACAGCAAGGAGGTGTTAGGCTACATACACACATGCAATAATTGTCGTTGGAAAGGATCTTTCATCTTTATCCAAAAAAGCAAATATCAGTAAAATTGTTATTGTTAAGTAAACATAAATTAAATTTGATTAATCTGTATGCTCTGCATATGGGGAGCTGAATACAAATTAAATTTGGCAAGTAGCCTAACGCTGGTTCATAAATCCAACCGCTAAAGCTAGACTGCTGTGTATAGCGAGACCAACTGTTCACAAAATATCAGGACCTTTGGCTTCTTCAACAAGAAGCAATATGTATTAGGGTACTGACCTTGTTACCAGGGCAGTGTATGGATCTTCACTACGGTATGGCTACACAGGGTTCTGAAATTGTTATGATGAAAGGGAAATCCATCCATGTGGCCATTGAAGTTGCAGATCATCTACTTTCTGCCCTGTTGTTGGTCCTGTTGTCAAGGTGGGTCACGAGTCAGCCCCATAACCGCAGATATATACATTAGTATGGTAAGAGAGGTCCCTGCTTCATTGTAATGGTTATATACAAGTATAGACTTGGAGTGAATGTCACATCTCCTTCAAATCAAGTGAGCAAACAATAACACAATGTGGGATTTATGGGGTGTAAATTAAAAATGATATTTATTATTTAAAGCTAAAATTGTAATAATTTACAAATAACTTGGCAAAAGAAATCACAAAACAATCTCATATTCAGTCCTAGGGACCACAGCACATATTTATTTTTTAGTGGTCCATTAGTCACTCCTAACGTTTCATGTTAGAACACTTCTTCAGGAGTGTGGGATGGTACCAAAGTATACTAAAATCAAAGTAATATACCAACATAAGCTCTTAGAATTTAAAATATATATCCAATATATAATACAGCTAAATTGTAACATTGTAGCCACCATTGTAATGGTAAAACAGGGATTATATCATGTTGCCATTGCAGCTGGGGCACTGTGATCCATAACAGGATTTGCATAAATGCCATGGTTATGGAAAGATTTGCACTGGTGCTATGATACCAAGACTGCCATTGCCATGCTGATTTAGGGATTATTTGCGCATCTTTGGCAGAGGCAATATAGATATCTGCACTGTTGTATTAGAAGTAGTTGGCTTTGTGATTGTACCATAGCCACAAAATAATTTACCCACATTATCATAGAATCTATGGCATGGCATTTGTTACCATGGTAATAAATCTGTACTGCAGCTTCTGGTTTTGCCATATCAAGTATGTTTATGCATTATGCATCATAAATACAACAATATTGACCAATGTTGTCACAGTGACCGAGATATCAGTGACAGAAATGTCAGCTGCTTTTGATGATAATGCAGTTATATCCCTTTCCCCCATTGTGATTGAAATAACTGGGCTGATGCCATGGTAACAGAGAGTTCTGTGCCCTTGCCATGGGATCAGTCTCTGTTGCCGTAGTGACTGCAGGCTAAGAACTGTGGTGCCATAGATGATGGTCTCTTTACCATTCTGAACAAACAATCTGAATTTGGTGATGTTGGTTGGTAATAGAAGGAGCAATCTGTGTTGCTATGGCAATGGAGGGTCCATCGTCTATTGCCACAGGGACATAGCAGTAAAATCATTTATAGATTTGAAAATGCAACAGAAGAATCTGCTCCGCTGCCATTGTGACAAAGTGATCAGCCATTGTTACGTCAGGGACTAATGATATGTCACCTGCTGCAGTGGCAATGGGTTCTGCATTCAGAGTCAGCACTGTTTTGGTACCACCCAGCCAGTGAAACTGAAAAGCATCCCCGGGATTAGGTCAGGGCAAGTAAATTATTCAGAACCAGACCTGAAATCAGCAAGAACCAATATCCAAGTTCAGCTTCTGAATCGCGCTTAGTTTAACCCACCCAGACCTCAGACCAACCCAGTGGCACACAAGGATGTAGGAAGCTCTTCTGTTCTCTTTTTAACATGTCATGATACAAAACCATGAAGGGATTCAGGGGGGCAGAAAGTGTTATTACACCACTTATAGTACACTGAACCTATCTGATCGGTTGGAGAAATATTTATGTATCCAGTAAGAAAGCTGCAAGTTCTGCCCCTTCATCCAGATATTCCACAAGTGCCCATGTTAGATTCAGACAAAAATCTGTGTAAAAACTGACCATCCCTGAACTCTGGGGGAGTAGTGGGTGGGCACGGTTGGTGCTCTCACTTTTTTGGGTAATTGGCATGTGTGCCTACACTTATTTTGCAAAGATTTCTTTGGTGGTCCATGGCTCTGGCCGGTCTGCCCCCTCACGGGATCAGGAGAGGGACCCCGCTTGGGGGGCGCATCGGCCAGAGCCACGAACCTTGTCTCCCGTATGGAATTGCAGGCTCAGGGCCATGTCTCTCTGAACACAACCCGCCTACTCTCTCATCGCAGACTTAGACCTGCGATGAGCGAGTGAGCAGATTCTGGTATCATGATGTCACTCTGGGGAAAGTTTCTTCACCTTTGAGTGACACATAGGCAGGGGTGTAGTTCAGTGGGCACGTTTACATAACAATGATGCGCATGCGTGCTCGCCATGGATAGTACGACTACACCCCTGTATACTATGCACTCTTCTACCTGGCGTACGACCTGCCATCAGACATAAAAATTAAGTGCTTGGGCAAAAAGCATTGCATCACTAGTTCACCATACAGGAGAGATCAGTGTAGATGAGTTGCCCACTGTGCAAGGGCTGCTTTGTTATGCAGTAAAATTTCTTCTTTATACTCCATCTACCTATATGATCAACAGGGAATTTTTGGATTTACTGTGACACATCGTGATTTCTTCTATGAGAATGCAGCAAGGGGTATCTATGCTCATTTATCTGAGCATTAACAGAGAGGAGGGGGTACTAGTTTTGAGATGAGCTACAACCAACTTGTAGTGTTTGTATTGCAATTTAGAATTTATCCTTCAGGCCACACCACTTTTAGAATGCACCCATCATAGTAATTGGTATGGAAAGTTGACTATCTCATGCCTGTTACTATACAATGGCAATGCATGTAAAGGATCCTACTGACCGAAGAATTGGGTCATGTTGACTTGGCAGTATATAGAACATCGTATTTTGACATTGAAGCAAGTATCATCTTCATGGCAATAAAACACATATACAACCATATGCATTGTTGACATTGCAAGGTAAAGATCTGCACTTGTGCCATGTTAGCAGGAACCAAACCAAAAGAGTCACTTAGAACTCACTTAGAATGCAATAATTATGATGATTTCCCATTACCAGAAGACTCTAGTGGAAGATAGGTTTACTTTAAATTGTGCACGCCATAATAACTGCTATAGCAAAACTAAACCCTATTACATATTGCAAGCCTGCTTCTATTTTTTCACAAATGTGTTTTAACCATTAGGGATTTTTTATAAAACAAAAAAAATGAAGACGCATGATTAAAAAAAGCACCCACTTTAATTTCCGCTTCATAAGCAACATAGCAAAATGTTATCAGATATTTCATTATGATTTGTCATTTTCAAAATAAGATAAATAAATCAGTAGTTGGCTTATCAAACTAGAATGTATTACAGCAAAAGCAACTAATTAGCAATGAATTGAAAAGAGACCATGATTTCTTTTATTGGATCTTTTCCATATACTGCATAGTAAATCTGGTTGTAATTTATTGAAGATCTTTAATGGCAATGCTTTTGAAGTATATTTAAAAGAAGAAAATGCTGTAATGGAAATGTTGAAGAAATGTGGAAATATTCCTGGCCCTTTTAGTCATGAAGGTTTCATTGCATTAGAATTGTGTCCTAAAGCAGGACTAACCTCTACTGCATATTTCCACTTGAAGAATTACCTCCAACAGATTTTCACTGCTGTATCCTACTGGACAGACCTCGCATACCAACAAAGACTATTTTCATTGGGACAGGAAAAGAGATACAAAGTAATCACTTGGGACTGGTTGAAAAATGGCTCCAGTTTTACCTTTTTGTCATTCTACTAAACAGTATGTCCAGTGTCATCTATGTCCCTATCTTGGTCATTATCCTTGGATCAGGAATGTAAATTTTTGGGGACACGGCAATACAAAACTGATAATTGTGTGTAGTTTGTGAACGAAGGGGTGCTGAGAAGTTTCTGGCTTTGCCCCCTTTCTAGATGAAATAGAAAAATGAGTGTGGGGGCATATGACAGCCTAATATCTTAGTATGTAACTGTGCAAATATCAGGTCTTTGTGATTCTTAAAACTGTTTTTTCTTTTAGTGAAAAGCTGTGATGGCAGAGGCAGAAGCAAGTTTCATGTCGTTGGAGTTACAGGCCGTCATGAAATTTTTGTTTCTCCAGGGAAAGTCAGCAAAGGACATTCACTCATTGAGATGTCACAAACACTGAGGGAGAAATGTCTTTCCTACAGCACTGTCAAAACCGGGATATCTCGTTTCAAGACTGGACATTTCACCGTTGAAGATGAGCCCCGCAGTGGGCGCCCCCCAACCTCAACTGACCCTGCAACCTGCAATGCTGTCCATGAGCTGATTATTGAGGACCGGTGAATATCCGCAAAAAAGATAGCCCAGATACTTGACATTCCACGGGGGCGTGTTGGGTTAGTTATCACCACTATCCTAGACATGAGCAAACTTTCAGCGAAGTGGGTGCCAAAATATTTGGACAGTGATCGGAAGAAAGAACGAGTTTTGGCCCATTTTGAGTTGTTTTGGCCCATTTTGAAGCTGCACAGTACTTTTTGGCTAGGTTAGTGACTGAGGATGAAACCTGGCTCCACATCTATGATCCTGAAACCAAGGAACAGTGAAAAGAATGGCGCTACAGTGGGTCCCAATGGCCGAAGAAGTTCCGAACCCAGAAATCGTCTTAAAAAGTCGTGGTGTCCATTTTCAGGGACAAAGACGGTATTCTGTTGGTGGACTACCTACCTCAGGGCTCTAGTATCACCAGACAGTATTATGCTAACCTCCTGGACCAGCTGAAGGAGGCAATTAAGACGAAACTTGATCAAAGGGATCCTTTTTTTGCTGGACAATGCACCTGTGCACACGTCCAACATTGTGGCTGCCAAATTGAACACCCTGGGTTTCCAATTGGTCCACCATCCCCCCTACTCACCTGACCTGGCTCCTTCAGTCTATTATCTGTTCCCGAATTTGAAGAAACACCTGAAGGGGCAACGTTTTGAGGACATTTCTGACGCAGAAGATGCTGCTGAGAGCTGGTTTGCGGCCCAACCAAAGGACTTTTTTTTAACAGTCTAGAAAAGCTGCAACTACGCTGTACCAAGTTGGGATGGGGGGGGGGGGGTGATATGTTGAATAAATGTGTTATTTCATAACTCTGGCTCTCTACTTTTTGGGCAAATCCAGGAACCTCTCAGCACCCCCTCGTAGTTACCAGCAAGGCAGAACATTTCTTGATTGCATGTATGTGGCTATCTTATATGTGAATTGTTAATACTGATTTTCTTTAGTTAGGTATTATTATGCACAGTACTGGTATGCCTTTTACTCTTTTACACAAAACCTAAGTGTCAGAATTACTGACCAATAAAGAGCAGATGTACTTCAAGTAAACATTTGTCCTTTTGAATTGTTAACAGGTTGGTTAATTAGGGCTCTGGGGATCTGTCTGGCACTAGAAAACATAGTAAATCAGACCAAGAATGATTAAATTATAAAGCAGCCTCTTCAAATATTCATAGCACTGGAAAAGAAGAATTGCTGGGATGACTTGAGATAAAATTTGATTTGTCTGCTTCCCTTAGGGTTATATCAAACCCTTTACACCTAGAAGATTTGTTCTCAGCTCTGTCCAAGTGAACTTTATCAGGATCCTCTTGTCAGGCTGGAGCTGTGCACTGTCGATGTGTCAGATTCAGAGGTGGCATCGCCAAGGCTCCATTGTGACCCGTGGTAGATGTACAGGTATGTGATTCACAGTGTTTGCTTCCTAAAGTCAGAGTGATAAAGAATATTTCATTGTGTCAGCAAGAGATACAAATAAAATAATAAAAAAATTATTATTATTATTATTAAACAGGATTTATATAGTGCCACCATATTACGCAGCGCTGTACATTAAATAGGGATTGCAAATGACAGACTAATACAGACAGTGATACAGGAGGGGAGGACCCTGCCGGGCAGAGACATCATGTCTGATTTTGTCTATTTTATCTCTAAAATAGGTGGCAATGTCTTGGGCAGAAAAGGATGTTGTGGGGGAGCAGGTGTGGGGTTTAGGAGGGAGTCTATTGTGAGAAGAGGTTGCGTGGGTTGGAGGCTTGAGCGGAAATGACTGCGGAGAAATATATATATATATATATATATATATATATATATATATTCCTAAAACACATACACTCCAAGCCAACTGACTGTGATCCTACAGTACAAACATTTTGCCCAGAACACATTCTCATTGTGTTGGGGTGCATTGCAAAATCCTGTGCTTAGCATTTCTCATGCATTCATTCAAGGGTTTTCCAGGTATTGCTGGTGTGAACAAGCCCTATATGTCATAAAATAAAGCAGTGTTCTGCAAGATCAAAGGTTGTTGCTGGCCATGCTGAGCCTGACATTTCCTCTAGGGGGCACTGTTCTTTTACTTTCTAATAGAATAAGTATCAGGGGTTCTGGATATTTGCTATCTTTTCTACATCCTCCAATTCATTACTTTGACAGCTGTAATCTTGTGTAGTGTATGTAACTTACAATAGTCTTTTGTGGTTGTACTTACCACAGGATGCAATGGCAAAGTAGGATAGAGCCCAGTGTAGTTACTGTATGGAGAAACTGGCTTGCCTGTTAAAAAGAGAAGAGAATATATTTATAAAAATATAAAACAAAGCTTTTTAACATCCTAGAAAAACTGACATGGCTTTTTTGTCAGTAGAGGTATAATATATGATGCTGTATTATTGTATTGTGTATATATATATATATATATATATATATATATATATTACATTGTATCTCTCCTGGAATATATAATTGATGTATATAATGTATAAGGATGATAATATATGAGATCTATATATAGTTGCAATAATTTTTATTTATGTTGTTTTATTGTTACGCAGCGATCTACAAAGTTCATAGTCATAATACTAACTGTCCCTTAAAGGGGCTCACAATCTAATGTCCTAATCATAGTCATTAACACAATCTAAGGCCAATTTTAGAGAAAACAGTTACCTAACTGCCTGTTTTTGAAATGTGGGAGGAAACCAGTGTGCCTAGAAAAAACCCACGCAAACATTGGGGGGATCAAGCAAAATCCATGCTGATAGCGTCCTGGCCAGACATTAAGATATTTTAATAAAACTTATAATGATATCCTTTACACTTCTGATGTGCAGAAAGTTGTGTAGAGCGATTTTTTTAATTGTACTTTTTAAAAAAGTTATATTTTTAATTTGCAAATAGATCTACAAATTACAATCAATCAACATATACAACACAAAATCCTTTCACATTCTATTTCATCGCTCCTCCCTTCTCCCAATTAGCCTGTGTGTCCTCCTGAACAGATATTTAGGTCAATGCTAAGCTCCCCTCTTTCAGGTTTTAATCTCTATTCCTTTATCTTGTCTTCTTAAACAGGTCGCTTAACAACTTCATTAAATTTAACCCATGGGCAACAAAATTTCCCAAATCTGATCTTCTACCAAAAATACAAGACATTCCATTTGGCACCTAATCTTTTTGTTTCTAAAATTTAGAAATATTCATCCTTGCTGTATTACTTATGTGTACTAATACTGATTTTTATATGTATTCATTCCCATGTTGTAATGATGTATTATAGCATGTTTTAGGTAAGGGTTTGAGAATTTGAATTGGTAGTGTTTGGAATAGATAGTATTTTGGTAAAATCACTATCCTAACACTATTGGTTCTACACAACCATAAAAATGTTAAATATGACCACTTGGGTTGAACTGTTTTTACTTATATCAAAACATTTTTTATGGTTTAAACTATAAAAACAGATAAGGGTCTGAAGCTATCCCTACCCCTAAATGATAACCTGCTACGCATCTAAAGGAAAACCTAGATTTTAGAGGTTTTAACATTGATTAACATTAATTTTAAACGTTTCAGATTCCCCCAAACTCATTTTAAAAGTCAGCAATTTACTATAGTTTGTAATTCCTTTTAATATATTAGTAATGGTAAGCAATAGAATAGCAATACAAAAACACAAGTCATCAAAGGCTGTTACTTTATGGGACTGCCTCTCTTTTGTTTCTAATCTCTTTGAATCATTAGTGGATCCTACAAAATAGGAGTACCAGAACCAAGGGAACAACTAAAGATGACAAGTGGCAACCTTGTCTGGAGCCATTATATTACCAAAAAAAAAATTGATGATACAGCTCCATTAATCTTTATTCAGGTAGTCAGGTTTAAATGACAATTCCTATGTCATTATAAAATATCCATTTAATAATTTCAACCCTGAGCCCTTTATACATAAGAGCTCCTTCTATAAACAACCATGGGCCTCGGTGAAAGTTTTTTTTCTGCATTGACTACAGAATTGAATATTGGGTACCATTCTTTGCCCCCCTTAAATTCCCACATGGTATTAGCTCAGGAAGGTATTCTAATATCCCTTACAGCATTTTTTTAGAGAAAAATTACATCTACATTTAATAATAAAATTTGGTGGTAAACAAATTGTTAGGTTTTATTTTCCATCTGACTTACTACTATATGGAGCCTCTTTGTTGAAGAACGCTAGGGACCCATTTCTTTGACCAGCCTAAATTATGGACAGTTTATGATGCTTTTTACCCATTGCAGCATTCAGAATATATATATTAGTTGTGAGATTTCTTGTTCATCTATTGCAGATTTGTCAAACATTACATTAGTATTGTACCAGCCTTTTTACCCCAACTGCCCAATAATACTAATGGCATGTCTTCAGAAAATAATGGTTGCTAGAAAATCACTGCCCAGTGACATTGAACACCATATAGGATATTTATTATAACTAGTTTCTTTTGTTGATAGATATGTCATGCAAATGTGCTTGCCTAATCCTTTACTTGCCTAACTGTAACGGTCGAATAGGACACATAGATAGATAGATAGATAGATAGATAGATAGATAGATAGATCACACAAATCAATGCCATAGGCATCCAGATGGTTAATCTGTACACATAAATACAGCACAACACAAAAATCGTGAAAGATCTAAACTTGTAAAAGAATACACACATCCTGTGCTTATTGTTTTTAATACAGTTAATGTCGTTTGTATTGATTGTTTCCAAGGCAGAACTAATGTTGCTCATGTTGAATAGGGTTAAAACAAATCAATGCCAAGCTCTGTGCATGCATTAAGGTAATTCACATCCAGTCTTTACTGCCAGAATATTATGTAACGTAGTGAAATGCTAAAAAGATTTGGAATAAAGGCACAGTATAGTTTTGTTTAACTGTCAGTTTTCTTACTATACAGCCTATACAGAAAGGCTGACCAAACCATGCCTGGTTTTTAATTGTGATGTTACTGAGTTGAGAAGTTTAGATTTCTTTGCCACCAACATCTATGAATTTTAAAAATAGATTTCACAGCACATAAGAAAATTTAAACATTATCTGTTTTATAAACAAATTACCATTTATCAACAAATTAGTTTCAAATAACCTGGTCTGGGCTCCAAACAGCCTGGCCTAAATAGCATTAATCTGTATCTTATATATTTGATACAATGGATTGTATTTCTATTTCTTCATTCTCATAAAATACTTACTTTGTTCTCTTCTTGAACAGACAGGCTCTGCTACTTCCAAGTTATCCATAGAGAATGCCCGGTTCTCCATTATGATAGCAGGTGACTCATCAGAATGTCGATTTAAGATGCCCATGCTGTCTCCTTCATACTTGTATCCAGACCTTGTCATCTCTGCCAGCTGTGGGATGGCATAGCACAAGATAAATACCCAGGCATTTGCTGCCAAAGCTATAGCCAGAACTGGATCATCCCAAGATTCATGGCCTAACTTCTCATTGCCATACAAGTACATCACGATCCAGGCCACCCAGATGAGAAGAGAAAGAAATGCAGTGCAAACAATGTGCCTTCCATGACGTTTCCATTGTAAATAGTGTCCACGGAGCACTGGGCAAGGGATCACCAGTGATGCCACAATGAGGAACATGACATAGACCAATGCAGTCACAAAGTCCTGGTTGGTAATGTTACATGGATGACCGATGTCTTGTTGAGTATGGCATACATTGGTAATAAGAAGCCATTCCACATTGATCACTGCTTCTACCAAGAAAAGTCCGATTGCCAGCAAAAATATTAAGCACCCTCCAGGGCCACGATTCTGAAGAGCTAGGTAGTTAAGCCTCACTGAATGCGCAACAAGGCATGCAAAACATTTGGCGAATAAAACGCCAAACAAAAATCTGCGGATTATGCATACTGTGGAATTGGGTGCAATAATGAAGGCAAAAACTAAACAAAATAACCCAAAAACTCCAGAAAGAAAAAGAAAATTAAGAGCTAAGGCACCTTTGCGTTCATCTTTGGAAACAGAAGGAGCAAGGGCTATACATATTAGAATTAAGATTATGGTACACAATATACCTAAAGCTGCCACCGATTCAAGGATTATACCCCAGGCAGCTTTCAAATCACATAAGGAAAAGAAAATCCACTTTACATCCTGGCCACAACCATCAGGTGGAACTGAAATGTTCGGGGAATTTGAAGTTGTTGAATTCTGAGTAAGCACTTCCCTTGCACATATCACCAGGAACAAAGTGAAAAGATGAAGAAAGTGGGCCATCTCCAGTTAAATCTGTGGGAAAATAAAAAAAAAGTTATCAATGGCATAACTCTCACTTATATTGTAAAAACAAGGTTTGCGTTCCAGGTAATTCCAGGTAATTATTACAAAGCCTTTTAGTTCTCTTTTGTTTTCCTAAATTCCCTGGAAGAATGAAGTGTACTTTTGTGTACTTTAGTGAACTTTTAGGAAAGCTCTTTATTTCCTATTACTGTGTTTTTATGTCTATGTTTTCATTTTTATTATTGCTTAAAAATGGAGATGTTGAAATTAGCATTTAGAGGAAGCCAATACAAAAACTGGATTCCACTACTTTTTTTCAACACTAGATGAATAAGTCACATAGGGATGGGGTGGTTTGGAACCCTTCTAGTTTCTTCTTGTTGACTTTGTTGAAGGTTTACTTTACCTATATATATATAACTTTGTAGAGTTATGTGTGTATATATACGGTATATATATATATATATATATATATATATATTTATATTTATTTATATA